>NC_057804.1:588870002-589163853 GCF_018294505.1 Triticum aestivum | reverse complement strand
GTTAGCAGCAGTAGCGAAGGAATCGCTCCATCGGGTTCAGTTAACAGCCATCGATCGATCGCTCTGGTTCAGTAACGCGTAGCCTGCAGTGCAATCGCTCGGGTTCAGTTAGAGCCCAACGCCTCACTCGGGTTCAGTTAGAGCCAACGCCTCGCACACACGCGCGTACATGTACGAGAGAAACGTGCATCGCTCGGCCCCGACCTCCCACCGTAACCGGCAACTCCCTGAAATTTTCCTCCCCCTCGCTTCTACCATGGTTTTTTCCGTCATGGAAGGCCCAAAGAATGTCATGCAGCTGCGTCTCCGGCCCGCCCAGGACGAAAAGCCCATTTTCTGTCATGATTTTTTGTCATAGAAGTAGGAGCCCACCACATCTATGATGATACCGGGTTTTTTCACAATTATCGTCATAGAAGTGTCATATGTATGCCAGAAAAAAATTTCGTTCGGCCCAAAATGTCACGGATGTGTCTGTTTTTTGTAGTGGGAGACGTATGACGACCCACAAGTATAGGGGATGGCAACAGTTTTCGAGGGTAGAGTATTAAACCCAAATTTATTTATTTGACACAAGGGAGCCAAAGAATATTCTCAAGTATTAGCAGTTGAGTTTTCAATTCAACCACACCTGGATAACTTAGTATCCGCAGCAAAGTATTTAGTAGCAAAGTAGTATGGACGTAACGGTAACAGTGGCAAAAGTAATAGTAGCAGTTTTGTAGTAATTGTAACAATAGGAACGATAAAGTAACTAAGCAAAGCACAATATGTGAAAAGGTCGTAGGCATTGGATATGTGATGGATAATTATGTCGGATGCGATTCCTCATGTAATAGGTATAACATAGGGTGACACAGAACTAGCTCCAGTTCATCAATGTAATGTAGGCATGTATTCCGAATATAGTCATACATGCTTATGGAAAAGAACTTGCATGACATCTTTTGTCCTACCCTGCCGTGGCAGCGGGGTCCTAATGGAAACTAAGGGATATTAAGGCCTCCTTTTAATAGGGTACCGGACCAAAGCATTAGCACTTAGTGAATACATGAACTCCTCAAACTACGGGCATCACCGAGAAGTATCTCGTTTATTGTCACTTCGGGGTTGTCGGATCATAACACATAATAGGTGACTATAGACTTGCAAGATAGGATCAAGAACTCACATATATTCATGAAAACATAATAGGTTCAAATCTGAAATCATGGCACTCGGGCCCTAGTGACAAGCATTAAGCATAGCAAAGTCATAGCAACATCAATCTCAGAACATAGTGGATACTAGGGATCAAACCCTAACAAAACTAACTTGATTACATGGTAAATCTCATCCAACCCATCACCGTCCAATAAGCCTACGATGGAATTACTCATGCATGGCGATGAGCATCATGAAATTGGTGATGGAGGATGGTTGATGATGATGACGGCAATGGATTCCCCTCTCTGGATCCCCGAACAGACTCCAGACCAGCCCTCCCGAGAGAGTTTAGGGCTTGGCGGCGGCTCCGTATCGTAAAACACAATGAATCTTTTTCTCTGGGTTTTTTCTCCCCGAACGTGAATATATGGAGTTGGAGTTGAGGCCGGTGGAGCACCAGGGGGGCCACGAGAGAGGGGGGCGCACCCTAGGGGGGCGCGCCTCCCACCTTCGTGGACAGAGTGTGGGCCCCCTAGCCTTGATTCTTTCGCCAGTATTTTATATTAAATCCAAAAGTAAATTTCGTGGAGTTTCAGGTCATTCCGAGAACTTCTATTTCTGCAGAAAAATAAGACCGTGGCAGTTCTGCTGAAAATAGCATTAGTCCGGGTTAGTTCCATTCAAATCATGCAAGTTAGAGTCCAAAACAAGGGCAAAAGTGTTTGGAAAAGTAGATACGACGGGGACATATCAACTCCCCCAAGCTTAAACCTTCGGTTGTCCTCAATCAATTCAGTTGATAAACTGAATGTGATAAAGAAAAACTTTTGCAAACTCTGTTTGCTCTTGTTGTTGTAAATATGTAAAGCCATCATTCAAGTTTTCAGCAAGGATTATGAACTAACCATATTCACAATAACACTTAGGTCTCATGTTTACTCATATCAATGGCATGATCAACTAGCGGGAAATAATAATAAAACTCGGATGACAACACTTTCTCAAAACAATCATAATATGATATAACAAGATGGTATCTTGCTAGCCCTTTCTGAGACCACAAAACATAAATGCAGATCACCTTTAAAGATCAAGGACTGACTAAACATTGTAATTCATGGTAAAAGAGATCCAGTCATAGTCATACCCAATATAAACTAATAGTAATGCAAGCAAATGACAGAGGTGCTCTCCAACTGGTGCTTTTAAATAAGACGGTGATGACTCAACAAAAAAGTAAATAGATAGGCCCTTCGCAAAGGGAAGCAGGGATGTGTAGAGGTGCCAGAGCTCGATTTTTGAAACAGAGATAATAATATTTTGGGTGGTATACTTTCATTGTGAACATAACAACCAAGAGATCTTGATATCTTCCATGCTACACACATTATAGGCGGTTTCCAAACAGAATGGTAAAGTTTATACTCCCCCTCCACCAACAAGCATCAATCCATGGCTTTCCCGAAACAACGGGTGCCTCCAACTAACAACAATCCTAGAGGAGTTTTGTTTGCAATTATTTTGATTTTATTTGAGCATGGGACTAGGCATCCCGGTGACCAGCCATTTTCTCGTGAGTGAGGAGCGGAGTCCACTCCTCTTGAGAATAACCCGCCTAGCATGGAAGATACAGACAGCCCCAATTGATACATGAGTTGTTCAAGTATATGAAACAAAATTTCATTTGAAGGTTTAGAGTTTGGCACATACAAATTTACTTGGAATGGTAGGTAGATACCGTATATAGGAAGGTATGGTGGACTCATATGGAATAACTTTGGGATTTATGGAAGTGGATGCACAAGCAGTATTCCCGCTTAGTACAAGTGAAGGCTAGAAAAAGACTGGGAAGCGACCAACTAGAGAGCGACAATAGTCATGAACATGCATTAAAATTAATAGACACTGAGTGCAAGCATGAGTAGGATATAATCCACCATGAACATAAATATCGTGAAGGCTATGTTGATTTTGTTTCAACTACATGCGTGAACGTGTGCCAAGTCGAGTAACTCGGATCATTCAAAGGAGGATACCACCCTATCATACCACATCACAACCATTTTAATAGCATGTTGGCACACAAGGTAAACCATTATAGACTCCTAGCTAATTAAGCATGACATAAGCAACTATAATCTCTACTTGTCATTGCAAACATTTTTATTCATAATAGGCTGAATCAGGAACGATGAACTAATCATATTTATAAAAACAAGATAGGTCGAGTTCATACCAGCTCCTCTTATCTCAATCATTTCATCATATATCATCATTATTGCCTTTCACTTGCACGACCGAACGGTGCGGATAATAATAATAGTGCACGTGCATTGGACTAAGCTGGAATCTGCAAGCATTCAATTCAAGAGAGAAGACAAGATAATATGGGCTCTTGGTTAAATCAATCAATTATGCATAGAAGATCCACTCAACAATTTCATTAAGATCTTATCCTTTCAACCCCCAAAGAAATGAAATAAAAATATTTACACGGGCAAGCTCCCAACAAGCAAAAGAAGAACAAGAAATCTTTTGGGGTTTTCTTTTAATTAGTACTATAGGCATGGAAAATAAACTAAGCTATTACTAATTTTTTTTGTTTTTCTTAAGATTATTTAAACACACGAGAAGAAAGCTAGAAAATAAACTAAACTAGCATGGATAGTACAATCAAAAAAGTATGAGCACCGACAACTAGAATGAGCGTGTGTGAACATGAATTTAATGCCAGTGAGAAATACGTACTCCCCCAAGCTTAGGCCTTTGGCCTAAGTTGGTCTATGCCCAAGGATGGCCTGGTGGATATCCGAAGTTGTAGCTGGGGTCGTACTGAGATGCAGCAGCCATTGCCTCACGAGTGGCAGCCTGGCGGCGAGCTGCCTCCGTCCCCCTCTCGTACTCGTTCGCCTCCTCCCTGGTTATAATATATCTTCCTTTTGTCTGATAGTCAAAGAAAGCAGGAGCAGGGAGAGTAATATGGACAGCGCGACGTCTGTCAAAGATTAGTCGATACTGGAGGGATTGTTCATTCCTTTCAAGAAACTGATGGTTAACCATGGCATTATAATCTAGATAAGCAGTAAGCAACTCTCTATCATTTTCATGTATGGGTATCCCAGGGAAATTAGCCATATAGGTTGCATAAATTCCACCAAACAGGTTTCCAAGTAAACCATTATTATGCAACCAACGTGCAACGATGGCCCCCCAGGTTGTATTGCTTATCTCCTAACACCGCACTCCTGAGAACACTAAGATCAGGAACACACATGTGACATGCCTCCTCTTTACCATTTATGCATCTACATATAAAGAGAGAAAAATAATGTATAGCGGGAAAATGAATGCTCCCTATGGTAGCTTGTGCTATTTATCTGGATTCCCCCACAGTGATACTAGCAAGAAAATCTTTAAATCCAGATTTGTGAGGTTCACTAGCACTACCCCATTGTGGGAGTTTGCAAGCAGTAGTAAAATCTTCTAAGTCCATGGTATAGGATTTATCATAAAGATCAAACACAATCATTGTGAGAATTACGCAAAGATGTAAATTTAAACCTTCTCACAAATGAATGAGTTAAATATTGGTATTGAGGGCACTTATCTTGCATGAATTCCTCAAGACCAGCATTACGCACATATGCATCAAATTCATCCTTAATGCCTGCTCTAACCATGAACTCTTCTAACGGCCATTCACAAGGCCGCACGTAAGCTTCCCTAGGTGGTTCATCGTCTGGCTCACGTATTGCGAGCCTCGGTCCTTGCTTCCTTGAAAAACCACCTTGATACAACTTTCTATGCATTTTTCTCTGAAAATTTTCTGAAATTTTTAGTAACTCAAAACAAAAGTAAAACAAACTCAATAAGATTGATAGCAACTACTCCCACAAGTGCCTAGAGACTATATCATGCATTAGAACTACTTGGGACCAACTAAATTTGACATGCAAGCTCAAGAGCAGGGTCACCTTAGCAGCAAGAATTTGCAATGAATAAAGTACTAGAACAAAAACTAATTGGACCATTGGAGGAGTCACATACCAAAGAACAATCCCCCAAAGCAGTTTTGTGAATGGAGCTTTGAGCAAGGAGATCGAAAATGGTAGCAAAATGAGCTAGAACTCGTGCTTGAGCTGGTTGGTGATTTTTTTGGAAGGAAGAACAAGAGCATGGGTGCAGGGATAAGTGGAGGAGGGCCACCAGGGCCCCACGAGGCAGGGGCGTGCCCCAGGGGGGCGCCCTGGACCCTCATGGCTAGGTGCTGTCTCCCTCTGGTGTGTTCTCAATGCCAGATATTCTCAAATATTCTATAAAAATCATATTAAATTGGCAAGGCATTTGGAGAACTTTTATTTTCGGGATATTTTTTATTGCATGGATAATTCAGAAAACAAACATAATATACTATTTTTAGTTTATTAATTTGAAGTAACAGGAAGTAAGAGCAAGGAACAGAGAGTTGTGTCTTCTAACTTCATCCATCTCATGCTCATCAAAAGGAATCCACTAACAAGGTTGATCAAGTCTTGTTAACAAACTCATTCCGAATCACATGAAACCGGAGAAATTTTGAAATGACACTAGGTTACCTCAACGGGGAAATGAACATCCCCAATAATAAGAATATCATACTTCTTCTTTGCAGTAGGAAGAGGAAATTCAAAACCTTGAATAATTATTAATGGAATTTTTTCAATAGAATTTATACTGTGAACTTGAGGTTGTTTCCTCGGAAAGTGTACCGTATGCTCATTACCATTAACATGAAAGCTGACATTACCTTTGTTGCAATCAATAACAGCACCGATTGTATTTAAAAAGGGTCTACCAAGGATAATCGACATAATGTCGTCCTCGGGAATATCAAGAATGACAAAGTATGTTAAGATAGTAACATTTGCAACAACAACATGCACGTCCTCACAAATACCGACAGGTATAGTAGTTGATTTATCGGCCATTTGCAAAGATATTTCAGTAGGGGTCAACTTATTTAATTCAAGTCTACGATATAAAGAAAGAGGCATAACACTAACACCGGCTCCCAGATCACATAAATCAGTTTTAACATTGTTTCTTTTAATGGAGCACGGTATAGTTGGTACTCCTGGACCTCCGAGTTTCTTAGGTATTCACCCTTAAAAGTATAGTTAGCAAGCATGGTGGAAATTTCAGCTTCCGGTATCTTTCTTTTATTTGTAATGATATCTTTCATGTACTTAGCATAAGGGTTCGTCTTAAGCATATCGGTCAAACGCATACGCAAAAAGATAGGTCTAATCATTTCAGCAAAGCGCTCAAAATCCTCATCATCCTTTTTCTTGGATGGTTTAGGAGGGAACGACATGGGTTTCTGAACCCATGGTTCTCTTTCTCTACCATGCTTCCTAGCAACAAAGTCTCTCTTATCATAACGTTGATTCTTCAATTGTGGGTTATCAGGATCAACAGCAGGTTCAATTTCTATATCGTTGTTATTGCTAGGTTGAGCATCTACATGAACATCATTATTAGCATTATCACTACGTTGATATTCATCACTAGATTGTGTTTCAGCATCAGAGATAGAGATATTATTAGGATTCTCAGGTATGTCTACAACAGGTTCATTAGAAGCATGCAAAGTCCTATCATCTTTCTTTTTCTTCTTTTTAGAAGGACCAGGTGCATCAGCATTATTTCCCTGAGAATCTTGCTCAATTCTCTTAGGGTGGCCCTCAGGATACAAAGGTTCCCGAGTCATTCTACCACCTCTAGTCATAACTCTAGCAGCATTATCATTTCTCTTATCATTTAATTCATTGAGTAATTCATTCTGAGCCTTAAGCACTTGTTCTACTTGAGTGGTAACCATCGAAGCATGTTTACTAGTAAGTTTAAGTTCACCCTTAACTCTAGACATATAATCACTCAAGCGTCCAATCATATAAGAATTACTTTTCAATTGTCTATTAACATAAGCATTGAAATTTTCTTGTTTAGCCATAAAGTCATCAAATTCATCCAAGCATTGGCTAGCAAACATAGTAGACGGGATTTCAACTTTATCATATCTATAAAGAGAGTTTACCTTCACTACCTGTGTCGGGTTATCAAGACCATGCATTTCTTTAATCGGTGGTATATTAAGGCCATGTATTTCTTCGACAGGAGGTAAATTTTTAACATCTTCAGCTTTGATACCTTTCTCTTTCATAGATTTCTTTGCCTCTTGCAGATCTTCAGGACTGAGAAATAGAACACCTCTTTTCTTCGGAGTTGGCTTAGGAGTTGGTTCAGGAAGTGTCCAATTATTTTCATTTGTCAACATATTATTCAATAGCAATTCAGCTTGGTCAACTGTCCTTTCCCTGAAAACACAACTAGCACAACTATCCAGGTGGTCTTTGGAAGCATCGGTTAGTCCATTATAAAAGATATCAAGTATTTCATTTTTCTTAAGAGGATGATCAGGCAAAGCATTAAGTAATCGGAGAAGCCTCCCCCAAGCTTGTGGGAGACTCTCTTCTTTGATTTGCACAAAATTATATATCTCCCTTAAGGCAGCTTGTTTCTTATGAGCGGGGAAATATTTAGCAGAGAAATAGTAAATCATATACTGGGGACTACGCACACAACCAGGATCAAGAGAATTAAACCATGTTTTAGCATCACCCTTTAATGAGAAAGGAAATATTTTAAGGATATAGTAGTAGCGAGATTTCTCATCATTAGTAAACATGGTGGCTATATCATTTAACTTACTAAGATGTGCCACTACAATTTCAGATTCATTGCCATAAAAAGGATTAGATTCAACCAAAGTAATTATCCCAGGATCAACAGAGAAATCATAATCCTTATCAGTAACAAAGATAGGTGAAGTAGCAAAAGTGGGGTCATGTTTCATTCTAGCATTCAGAGACTTTTTTTTAGCTTAGCTAATAATTTCTTAAGATCTGATCTATCATTGCAAGCAAGAAAATCTCTAGCAGTTTCTTCATCCATAACATAACCCTTAGGAACAACAGGAAATTCATATTTAGGGGGAGAACCTTCATCATCCCTATCATCAATATTATCAGTTTCAATAATTTCATTCTCCCTAGCCCTAGCAAGTTGTTCATCAAGAAATTCACCTAATGGCACAGGAGTATCAAGCATAGAAGTAGTTTCATCATAAGTATCATCCATAGCAAAAGTGGCATCATCAATAACATGCGACATATCAGAATTCTTAGCAGAAGAAGGTTTAGGTGTCACATGTTTACTCATAAAAGAAGGAGAATCAAGTGCAGAGCTAGACGACAGTTCCTTACCTCCCCTCGTGGTTGAGGGATAAATCTTAGTTCTTTCGTATTTCAAGTTCTTCATAGTGATCAGCAGATATAAATCCCAAGTGACTCAAAGAATAGAGCTATGCTCCCCGGCAAAGGTGCCAGAAAATAGTCTTGATAACCCACAAGTATAGGGGATCGCAACAGTTTTCGAGGGTAGAGTATTCAACCCAAATTTATTGATTCGACACAAGGGGAGCCAAAGAATATTCTCAAGTATTAGCAGTTGAGTTGACAATTCAACCACACCTGGATAACTTAGTATCTGCAGCAAAGTATTTAGTAGCAAAGTAGTATGGAAGTAAGGGCAACACTGGCAAAAGTAACAGTAGCAGTTTTGTAGTAATTGTAATAGTAGAAATGGTAAAGTAACTAAGCAAAGCACAATATGTGAAAAGCTCATAGGCATTGGATAGGTGATGGATAATTATGTCGGATGCGATTCCTCATGTAATATGTATAACATAGGGTGACACAGAACTAGCTCCAGTTCATCAATGTGATATAGGCATGTATTTCGAATATAGTCATACGTGCTTATGGAAAAGAACTTGCATGACATCTTTTGTCCTACCCTGCCGTGGCAGTGGGGTCCTAATGGAAACTAAGGGATATTAAGGCCTCCTTTTAATAGAGTACCAGACCAAAGCATTAGCACTTAGTGAATACATGAACTCCTCAAACTAAGGTCATCACCGAGAAGTATCCCGATTATTGTCACTTCGGGGTTGTCGGATCATAACACATAATAGGTGACTATAGACTTGCAAGATAGGATCAAGAACTCACATATATTCATGAAAACATAATAGGTTCAGATATGAAATCATGGCACTCGAGCCCTAGTGACAAGCATTAAGCATAGCAAAGTCATAGCAACATCAATCTCAGAACATAGTGGATACTAGGGATCAAACCCTAACAAAACTAACTTGATTACATGGTAAATCTCATCCAACCCATCACCGTTCAGCAAGCCTACAATGGAATTACTCATGCACGGCGGTGAGCATCATGAAATTGGTGATGGAGGATGGTTGATGATGATGACGGCGACGGATTCCCCTCTCTGGAGCCCCGAGCGGACTCCAGATCAGCCCTCCCGAGAGAGTTTAGGGCTTGGCGGCGGCTCCGTATGTAAAATGCGATGAATCTTTTTCTGTGGGTTTTTTCTCCTCGAACGTGAATATATGGAGTTGGAGTTGAGGTCGGTGGAGCCCAGGGGGCCCACAAGGCTGGGCGGCCGCCCTACAGGGAGGGGAGCCCCCACCCTCGTGGACAGGGTGTGGGCCCCCTGGCCTTGATTCTTTCGCTAGTATTTTTTATTAAATCCAAAAGTAACTTCCGTGGAGTTTCAGGTCATTCCGAGAACCTCGATTTCTGCACAAAAATTACACCATGGCAGTTCTGCTGAAAACATTGTCAGTCCGGGTTAGTTCCATTCAAATAATGCAAGTTAGAGTCCAAAACAAGGGCAAAAGTGTTTGGAAAAGTAGATACGAAGGAGACGTATCACGCGTTCATGAGACTGGTTCTACCAATGTGCTTTTGCACAAAGGTGGCTGGCGGGTGTCTGTTTCTCCAACTTTAGTTGAATCGAGTTTGACTACGGCCGGTCCTTGCGAAGGTTAAAATAGCACACTTGACAAAAATCGTTGTGGTTTTGATGCGTAGGTAAGAACAGTTCTTACTAGAAGCCCGTAGCAGCCACGTAAAACTTGCAACAACAAAGTAGAGGATGTCTAACTTGTTTTTGCAGGGCTTACTGTGATGTGATATGGTCAAGGCATGATGTGATATAAATTATTGTATGAGATGATCATGTTTTTTAACAAAGTTATCGGCAACTGGCAGGAGCCATGTGGTTGTCACTTTATTGTATGCAATGTAATCGCCATGTAATTGTTTTACTTTATCACTAAGCGGTAGCAGTAGTCGTAGTAACAATAGTTGGCGAGACAACAACGATGCTACGATGTAGATCAAGGTGTCGCAGCGGTGATGATGGAGATCATGATGATGCTTCGGTGATGGATATCATGAGCACAAGATGATGATGGCCATATCATGTCACATATTTTGATTGCATGCAATGTTTATCTTTTATGCATCTTATTTTTCTTAGTATGATGGTAGCATTATAAGATGATCCCTTACTAAAATTTCAAGGTATAGGTGTTTTCCCACGTGCCGAGACACCACGTGATGATCGGGTGTGATAAGCTATACGTTCACATACAACGGGTGCAAGCCAATTTTGCACACGCAGAATACTCAGGTTAAACTTAACGAACCTAGCATATGCAGATATGGCCTCGGAACACTAAGACCGAAAGGTTGAGCGTGAATCATATAGTAGATATGATCAACATAGTGATGTTCACCATTGAAAACTACTCCATCTCACGTGATGATCAGACATGGTTTAGTTGATTTGGATCACGTGATCATTTAGATGACTAGAGGGATGTCTATCTAAGTAGGAGTTCTAAAGTAATATGATTAATTGAACTTTAATTTAACATGAACTTAGTCCTGATAGTATTTTTGCAAATTATGTTGTAGATCAATAGCTCGCGTTATAGCTTCCCTATGTTTTTTATATGTTCCTGGAGAAAACTAAGTTGAAAGATGTTAGTAGAAATGATGCAGACTGGGTCCATGATCTGAGGTGTATCCTCATTGCTGCACAGAAGAATTATGTCCTTGATGCACTGCTAGGTGACAGACATGTTGCAGAAGCAAATGCAGACGTTATGAACGTTTGGCTAGCTCAATATGATGACTACTTGATAGTTTAGTGCACCATGCTTTACGTCTTAGAACTGGTACTTCAAAAACGTTTTTGAAACGACATGGAGCATATGAGATGTTCCAAGAGCTGAAATTGGTATTTCAGACTCATGCCCGTGTCAAGAGGTATGAGACCTCTGACAAGTACTTTGCCTAAAAGATGGAGGAGAATTTCTCAACTGGTGAGCATGTGCTCAGAATGTCTGGGTACTAAAATCACTTGAATCAAGTGGGAGTTAATCTTCCAGATAAGATAGTGATTGACAACGTTCTCTAGTCACCACCACCAAGTTACTGGAACTTCGTGATGAACTATAGTATGCAAGGGATGACGAAAACGATTCCCGAGCTCTTCTTGATGCTGAAATCAACGAAGGTAGAAATCAAGAAAGAGCATCAAGTGTTGATGATTAAACAAGACCACTAGTTTCAAGAAAAGGGCAAAGGGAAAGAAAGGGAACTTCAAGAAGAATGGCAAGCAAGTTGTCACTCCCGTGAAGAAGCCCAAAGATGGACCTAATCCTAAAACTGAGTGCTTCTACTGCAAAGGAAATGGTCACTGGAAGTGGAACTGCCCAAAACATTTGGCGGATAAGAAGGATGGCAAAGTGAACATAGGTATATTTGATATACAAGTTATTGATGTGTACCTTACTAGTGTTCATAGTAGCCCCTGGGTATTTGATACTTGTTCGGTTGCTAATATTAGTAACTCAAAACAGGAGTTACAGAATAAATAGAGACTAGTTGAGGGTGAAGTGACGATGTGTGTTGGAAGTAGTTCCAAGATTGATATGATCATCATCGCACAACCCCTATACTTTCGTGATTAGTGTTGAACCTAAATAAATGTTATTTGGTGTTTGCATTGAGCACGAATATGATTAGATCATGTTTATTGCAATACGATTATTCATTTAAGACAGAGGATAATTGTTATTCTGTTTACATGAATAAAACCTTCTATGGTCATACACCCAATGTTGATGGTTTATTGAATCTCGATCATAATAATACACATAATATTGATGCCAAAAGATGCAAAGTTGATAATGATAGTGCAACTTATTTGTGGCACTGCCGTTTGGGTCATATCGGTGTAAAGCGCATGAAGAAACTCTATAAATATGGAATTTTGGAATCACTTGATTATGAATCATTTGATACTTGCGAACCGTGCCTTATGGGAAAGATGACTAAAACTCCATTCTACAGAACAAGGGAACGAGATAGTGACTTATTGGAAATAATACATACCAATGTATGCGGTCCAATGAGTGTTGATGCTCGTGGCAGGTATCATTATTCCTGACCTTCACAGATGATTTAAGCAGATATGGGTATATCTACTTAATGAAACACAAGTCTGAAACATTTGAAAAGTTCAAAGAATTTCAGAGTGAAGTGAAGAATCATCGTAACAAGAAAAATAAATTTCTACGATCTAATCGTGGAGGAGAATATTTGAGTTACGAGTTTAGCCTTCATTTAAGACAATGTGGAATAGTTTCACAGCCCACGCCACCTGGAACACCAGAGCGTAATGGTGTGTCCGAACGCCGTAACTGCACTTTATTGGATATGGTGCGATCTATGATGTCTCTTACCGATTTACCACTATCATTTTGGGGTTATGCATTAGAGACAACTGCATTCACGTTAAACAGGGCACCATCAAAATCCGTTGAGACGACGCCTTATGAATTGTGGTTTGGCAAGAAACCAAAGTTGTCGTTTCTTAAAGTTTGGGGCTGCGATGCTTATGTGAAAAAGCTTCAACCTGATAAGCTCGAACCCAAATCGGAGAAGTGTGTCTTCATAGGATACCCAAAGGAAATTGTTGGGTACACCTTCTATCACAGATCCACAGGCAAGATATTCGTTGCTAAGAATGGATCCTTTCTAGAGAAGGAGTTTCTCTCGAAAGAAGTGAATGGGAGGAAAGTAGAACTTGATGAGGTAATTGTACCTTCTCCCTTATTGGAAAGTAGTTCATCACAGAAATCGGTTCCAGTGATTCCTACACCAATTAGTGAGGAAGTTAATCATGATGATCATGAAACTTCAGATCAAGTTACTACCGAACTTCGTAGGTCTTCTAGAGCGCGATCCGCACTAGAGTGGTACCATAATCCTATTCTAGAAGTCATGTTACTAGACCATGGTGAACCTACAAACTATGAGGAAGTGATGATGAGCCCAGATTCCGTGAAATGGCTTGAGGCCATGAAATCTGAGATGGGATCCATGTATGAGGACAAAGTGTGGACTTTGGTGGACTTGCCCGATGATCGGCAAGCCATTAAGAATAAATGGATCTTCAAGAGGAAGACAGACGCTGATAGTAGTGTTACTATCTACAAAGCTCGACTTGTCACAAAAGGTTTTCCACAAGTTCAAGGTGTTGACTACAATGAGATTTTCTCAACTGTAGTTATGCTTAAATCCATCTGAATCATGTTAGCAATTGCCATATTTTCTGAAATTTGGCAAATGGATGTCAAAACTGCATTCCTTAAATGGATATTTCTTAAAAAGGAGTTGTATATGATGCAACCAGAAGGTTTTGTCAATCCTAAAGGTACTAACAAGTTGTGGAAGCTCCAGCGATCCATCTATGGACTGGTGCAAGCATCTCGAAGTTGGAATAAACGCTTTGGTAGTGTGGTCAAAGCATATGGTTTTATAAAGACTTGCGGTGAAGCCTGTATTTACAAGAAAGTGAGTGGGAGCACTACAACCTTTCTAATAAGTATAGGTGTATAACATATTGTTGATCAGAAATGATGTAGAATTTTCTGGAAAGCATAAAGGAGAGTTTGAAAGGAGTTTTTCAAACAAAGACCTCGGTAAAGTTGCTTACATATTGAGCATCAAGATCTATAGAGATAGATCAAGATGCTTGATAAGTCTTTTCAATAAGTACATACCTTGAACAAGATTTTGAAGTAGTTCAAAATGGAACAGTCATAGAAGGAGTTCTTGCCTGTGTTGCAAGGTGTAATGTTGAGTAAGACTCAAAACCCGACCACAACAGAAAATAGAAAGAGAATGAAAGGCATTCCCTATGCCTCAGCCATAGGTTCTATAAAGTATGCTATGTTTTGTACTAGACCTATTGTGTACCTTGCCATTGTTTTGGCAAGGGGGTACAATAGTGATCTAGGAGTAGATCAATAGATAGCGGTCAAAATTATCCTTAGTGAGGACTAAGGAAATGTTTCTCTGTTATGGGGATGATAAAGAGTTTGTTGTAAATAGTTACGCCGATGCAAGCTTTTACACCGATCCAGATAACTCTAAAGTCTCAATTTGGATACATATTGAAAGTGCGAACAGTTAGCTAGAGTAGCTCCATGCAGAGCATTGTAGACATAGAATATTTGCAAAATGCATACGGATTTGAATGTGTCAGACCTGTTGACTAAACTTCTCTCATGAGAAAAACATGATCACACCTTAGTACTCTTTGGGTGTTAATCACATAGCGATGAGAACTAGATTATTGACTCTAGTAAACCCTTTGGTTATTGGTCACATGGCGATGTGAACTATGGGTGTTAATCACATACAGATGTGAACTATTGACGTTAAATCACATGGTGATGTGAACTAGATTATTGACTCTAGTGCAAGTGGGAGACTGAAAGAAATATGCCCTAGAGGCAATAATAAAGTTATTATTTATTTCCTTATATCATGATAAATGTTTATTATTCATGCTAGAATTGTATTAACCGGAAACTTAGTACATGTGTGAATACATAGACAAAACATATTGTCCCTAGTATGCCTCTACTTGACTAGCTCGTTTATCAAAGATGGTTATTTCCTAACCATAGACATGAGTTGTCATTTGATGAACGGGATCACATCATTAGGAGAATGATGTGATGGACATGACCCATCTGTTAGCTTAGCATTATGATCGTGACAGTTTCATTGCTACTACTTTCCTCATGACTTATACATGTTCCTCGGACTATGAGATTATGCAACTCCCAAATACCAGAGGAACACTTTGTGTGCTACAAAATGTCACAACATAAATGGGTGATTATAAAGGTGCTCTATAGGTGTCTCTGAAATTGTTTTTTGGGTTGGCATAGATTGAGATTAGGATTTGTCACTCTGTGTTTTGGAGAGGTATCTCTGGGCCCTCTCGGTAATGCTCATCACTATAAGCCTTGCAAGCAATGTGACTAATGAGTTAGTTGTGGGATGAAGCATTATGAAACGAGTAAAGATACTTTCCAGTAATGAGATTGAACTAGGTATGATGATACTGACGATCGAATCTCGGGCAAGTAACATACCGATGACAAAGGGAACAATGTATGTTGTTATGCGGTTTGACCGATAAAGATCTTCATAGAATATGTAGGAGCCAATATGAGCATCCAAGTTCCACTATTGATTATTGATCAGAGATGTGACTCGATCATGTCTACATAGTTCTCGAACCCATAGGGTCCGCACGTTTAATGTTCGATGATGATTTGTATTATGAGTTATGTGTTTAGATGACCGAAGTTTGTTCGGAGTCCCGTATGAGATCATGGACGTGATGAGGAGTCTCGAAATAGTTGAGACATAAAGATTGATATATTGGAAGGCTATATTCGGACATCGGGAAGGTTCTGAGTGATTCGGGTATTTTTCGGAGTACGGGAGAGTTACGGGAATTCGCCGGGAGAAGTAATGGGCCTTATTGGGCTTTAGTTGAGAGAGGGGAGAAGGGCTAAGAGGTGGCGCGCGCCTTCCCCCTGCCCAAACCGAATTGGACAAGGGGTGGGGGCGCAACCCCCCTTTCCTTCTCCCTCTCCCTCTCTTTCCTTCTCTCCTACTCCGAATAGGAAAGGAATCCTACTAGGACTTGGGAGTCCTAGTAGGACTCCCTATGCTTGGCGTGCCCCCTAGGCTGGCCACCTCCTCCCTCCCTCCTTTATATACGGGGGAGCAGAGAACCCCAAAGACACACAAGTTGATCTTTTAGCCGTGTGCGGTGCCCCCCTCCATAGTTACACACCTCGATCATACCGTTGCGGAGCTTAGGCGAAGCCCTGCGCTGGTAGTATCATCATCACCGTCGCCACACTATCGTGCTGACGGAACTCACCCTCGGCCTCAACTAGATCAAGAGTACGAGGGATGTCATCGAGCTGAACGTGTGCTGAACGCGGAGGTGTCGTACGTTCAGTACTTGATCGGTTGGATCGCGAAGAAGTTCGACTACATCAACCACGTTACTAAACACTTCTACTTTCAGACTACGAGGGTACGTGGAAACACTCTCCCCTCTGGTTGTTATGCACCTCCTAGATAGATCTTGTGTGATCGTAGGAATTTTTTTGAAATTACCGTGTTCCCCAACAGTGGGTTATCAAGATCAACAACTGGTTCTATCTCAACGTCATTATCTGGTTGTTTATCATTAGGTTGGGTGTCTTCATGAACTTCATCCTTATCTTTTTCATTATCAGAAGGTGAGTGTTCATTACCAGATTGAGTTTCAGCATCAGAGATACAAGTTTCATTATCATTATTAGGAGGTTTGTCTATTTCAGGTTCACTAGAAGCATGCAAAGTCCTATCTTTTTCTTTTTCTTTTTCGTTTTAGAAGGACTAGGTGCACTAGTGTTATTTCTTTGCAAATCTTGTTCAATTATTTTTGGGTGTCCCTTAGGATAAAGTGGTTCCTGAGTCATTTTACCTCCTCTAGTTGCAACTCTAACAGCAAAGTCATGTATATTATTGTTTATTTCATCAAGTAACTCTCTTTGAGATTTACCAACTTGTTCCAATTGAGTTTGAACCATAGGGGCATGTTTTCCTACACCTCTAACATCATTTCAGATTCTAAATAACAAGTCACTTAAGTGAGCAATCATATCAGAGTTGTATTTCAATTGTTTCATAACATTTGCATTGCAGTGATCTTGCTTTCTAATGTAATTATCAAACTCATAAAGGCATTGACTAGGATGTTTATTATGAGGATCATCACTATCATTGAATTTCATTAAATATTTTACCTCTACCTCCTTGGGTGGTGGTGGTGCTTCAAGCCCATGTATTTCTTCGATGGGTGGTAAATTTTTAACATCCTCGTCCTTAATACCTTTTTGCTTCATAGATTTCTTTGCTTCTTGCATATCTTCAGGACTGAGATATAAGATACCCCTCTTCTTTGGAGTGGGTTTAATATGTGTTTCAAGAGGAGTCCAATCATCATAATTTTTTAATATGTTATTCAGTAATTCTTCAACTTGCTCAATGATTCGTTCCTTGAAAACACAACCAGCACAACTATCTAGGAAGTCCCTAGAAGCATCGGTTAGTCCATTATAGAATATATCAAGTTTTTCATTTTTCTTAAGAGGATGATCAGGCAAAGCATTAAGCAATTGGAGAAGCCTCCCCCAAACTTTTGGGAGACTCTATTCTTCAATTTGCACAAAGTTAAATATTTCCTGCAAGGCAACTTATTTCTTATGAGCAGGGAAATATTTTTCCGAGAAGTAATAAACCATATCCTGGGGAGTACGCACACAACCAGGAGCAAGAGTATTGTACCAAGCCTTAACATCACCCATTAATGAGAATGGAAATAACTTCATAATATAGTAGTAGAGAATCTTCTCATGAGCAAAAAGGGTAGCTATATCATTCAACTTAGTAACATGTGCCACAATAGTTTCAGTTTCATAACCATGGAAAGGATCAGATTCAACCAAAGTGATTAACTCTGGGTCGATAGAGAATTCATAATCCTTATCATTAATAACAATAGGTGAATTAGCAAACTTAGGATCACATTTCATTTTAGCATTCAGAGATCTTTCTTTATACTTGCATAATAATTTCTCTAGATCATCTCTATCCTTACAAGCAAGAATATCTCTAGTTGCCTCCTCACTCATAGTATAACTGGTACCTTTGGCAATTCATATCTAGGAGGACTAGTTCTAGGTATTTCAAGAGTTTCAGTTTCAAGTTCATCATCAGATTCAACAATATCATGTTGTATTACTTTAGCAATTTGTTCATCAAGAAATTCACCTAGTGGCACATCATCATCAAGCAAGGTACTAGCATCATCATAAGCATCATTCATAGTAGAATTAGCATCATCAATAAATTGTGACATATCAGAATTAATAGCATGTTGTGGAGTTGCAAGTTTACTTATAATAGAAGGTGAATCTAAAGCATAACTGGATGGTTGTTCCTTACCTCCCCTCGTCTTTGAAGGAAAAATCTTAGTCTTAGCATCCTTCAGATTCTTCATAGTGATAATATGATAATAATCCCAAGTGACTCAACATATATAGCTATGCTCCCCGGCAACTGCGCCAGAAAAAGGTCTTGATAACCCACAAGTATAGAGGATCGCAACAGTTTTCGAGGGTAGAGTATTCAACCCATATTTATAGATTCGACACAAGGGGAGCCAAAGAATATTTGAAGGTATTAGCAGCTGAGTTGTCAATTCAACCATACCTCACTACAAATAAATACACTTCCGTGATGATACGTGTTTGTCACAGTAGGTCACGTTTTTTGTCATGCATGTACATCCATGATGATTTTATGACAGAATCAATATAGTCATACCTGTGTTGTCATAGAAGTGTTCCATGACATTACCAAAATTATCATCACGGAAGTGTCCACTTCCATGACGATAAATCGCGCGTCACAGAAGTGCTTTCGTCAAGGGTGACCGACACGTGGCATCCACCGTAACGGAACGTCGTTAAGCTATCGGGTCCAGTTTTGAGTCTGATAAACCGTTAATAGCCTGGACCAATGGGGATTTTCCACATGTAAAATCATCTTTGGCCGCAGGAAACACGTGTTGCCTCACCATTGGGACAGATGTCATCCACTCATTGGACAGGAGGCGCCGATGATAGGTCGACACATGGCACGGCCCAACAGTGACCCATTCCGGTGAAAAAGGTCGGCCCAGTAAAAATTAGCAGGCCGGCCCATATAAGGCTTACTTGTGTCAGGTCCATTTAAGCCCATGGCCCATACGAGATGTGCCAATTCGGCCCATCAACGACCCATTAAAGATTTGACACCATTGCAGCCCATCGTCAAATCGAGCCCGTTAACAACCCGCTATATATTTGGGCTCAATATCGGCCCGATGAGATTTCGGCCTGTTAACGACCCATTCAATGGATGGGCCAGTTTTCAGTATGTACATCTTTCGGCCTTTTAGTGACCCATTTAAATGTTGGGCTACTTTCCGGCCCGGCGTGTCTTTCTGCCTGTTGACGGCCCATAAATCAGATGGGCCATTTGTAGTCGGACCTGAGTTTCGGCCTTTTAGCGGCCCATTTAAGTGTTGGGCCGATTTCCGGCCCGGTGTCTCTTTCAGCCTATTGACGTCCCATACATCAGTTGGGCCATTTGTAGTCGGACCTGAGTTTTGGCCTTTTAGCGACGCATTTAAGTGTTGGGCCAATTCCCGACCCTTTGTGCCTTTTGGCCTGTTAACGGACCATAAATGAGTTGGGCAATTTGTAGTCGGACCTTAGTTTTGGCCTTTTAACGGCCCATGCCCTTCATGGTCCAATGCCAGCCCGGTTTCTCTTTCGGCCTGCTAAAGGCCCACAACACAGTTGGGCCATCTACAATATGACCTGACTTTCGGCCTTTTAGCGTCCCATGCTCTTCATGGTCCAGTACAAGCCCGCTGTCTCTTTCGGCCTGCTAAAGGCCTACAATATAGTTGGTCCATATGTAGCCCAAACTTAGTAACGGCCTGTTAACGGCCCGTGGAATCAATTGGGCCCACCTGTTGCCCACTTCGATGTTGGCCTGTTAACGACCTGGGTGGTAAGAGGGCCGACCATTAACTTTCGGCCTAGTAATGGCCCATTAACTTAATGTGCCCACTAAAGTTTGTACATGTCTTTAGGCCAAATTAGATAATTTGAGCCCATTACGACGAGCAATTATGCACAGGACCAAAACTGATCAAGCAAAGGTACGACATACAGGGAATAACGTTGCACAACCAGCATATATTACAGGAAATTACATCCACTAGGCAATCAAAGATTGATGCCGGTGCAAATAAATGAGCAGAACCTAACCATCTACAATGTCACAATCTGCAACCTCAGCATAGATGACGCCCATAAGCATGTGCGCAAGTTCTTTATGCTTTGCTACACTGTCTCTAAAAACATTGATTAGTTGTTGTGTCGCACGACTCTGCGCCTCTGATTCATCCACCATTTCCATCATTGCTTCAGCCATTAATTGGTTCAGAAACATACATTTATTCCGTTGCATTCGAGATAGAGGATATTGAACAGATTCAGATGGCGATTTTGGCAGGCTTGTATTATTGATAGTGGAGAGTGTCTCGACCACTGCGTCATAACATAAATTAGGAGGGCAACCAAACAGATTAATCGTGAGTTATTGCTATATTACCTGGCCTAGATTTATTGGAAAAAACAATGGGGTTGCCTTGCTGTTTTCAGAGTTTGTCTTCTTATCTTCAGCAGCCTGCGCCAAATTAACACACTAGCATTGATATCATTGGCCAAGTCAGATAATAGGAAAGCAACATTGACACAATGAAAGTTTGGGCAACTAGCCTACACCAAATTAACACAATATGGCACAGCTATCATCATCCAGGTAAGGTAATACGAAAGCAACATTGACACAATGAATGAATGGGTAACCAGAGAAGCACTACAATTCAGTAATGTGCGTGATACGAGATAGTACACTCATGCAGCTCAATATGGAAAACTACCATGCAGTTTTCCTTACAAAAATCAAAATTGGCGCCTTTAACATTTTGCTACAACTAATTTTAGATCAGATAAAGGTTAGATTCACGTCGATTAACAAAATACATGCTGATGTAAAAATATAGTGATATACAACAGGTACTTACATCAGCATTGGAGCACAGAGAATTCCCGCCAGATATTTTCCTTGAATACGATCCCAATGGAGGAAGTCTTCTATCGTTTAACCTTATTTTCTAAAAGAGAGATGGGTAAGAAACATGTAGAAAATATGATCGGAATGCTATAAAATTTCATGATGCGAGGTACGCACACGCTTCTTAGAATGGAGTTGACATTCTTTTGCTGAACTGGAGCGGACTAGTTCTTTGGCCTCTCGAATCTGCTTATTATCAGTGGGAGTTGGGTTTCTCTGTGCTGGAGCAGTATCTATGAAAAATGGAGTTGGTTTATTATCTCTTGGCGTTTGGATCTTTTGCAAAGACCTGGTTTGTAACCCTTCAGATTCTAACATAGCCGTCTTTCCCTTGCATGCCTTATATAGAAGAATGGTGCTTCAGTTATAAAACATGCTACAACCGAGATGGAATAGGTACTGAAGAATAGAAAGGCATGACATATTGACATGTATTCCCTCCATCCGGAAATAAATGGATGGGTCTAGGCATATTTCAGTTCTAGATACATCCAGTTTTATCCATTTCTGTGAAATATAATCCGGACGGAGGGAGTACAATGTAAGAGCTAGGGATACGACGGGATAACACAGTAAAAAAACACATTGAAAACCCACTGCAGAACCAAAGTATTCAAACCCACTGATATGAGATAGTACACTCATGCAGCTCAAGATGCAAAACTACCAGGCAGTTTTCCTTACAAAAATCAACATTGTGGCCTTTAATCATACATTTTGCTACAACTAAATTTAGATCAGATAAAGGTTAGATTCACGCCGATTAACAAAATACATGCTGATGTAAAAATATAGTGATATACAACAGTTACTTACATCTGCATTGGAGCACAGAGAATTCCTGCAAGAATCTTTCCTCACATATGATATCAGTGCAGAAATTCTTCTATTTGTTAAGCCTATTTTCTAAAGGGATAATTAGATTTATGCCCCTAGTTGTGTCCCACTCGTCTGTTTTACCCCTAATTCCCAAAATTCACCGGTTCTGTCCAAGTCACTTTGCTCCTCTTATGCTTTTGCCCCGTCAGTTTAAAAACTCCATAACTAATTCATACTAAATCAGAAAAATGCAAATAAGATACCAAGATGTTCAGAAAAACATCACCAATGTCAGTGTCATTTGTATTCATGAAAAAAGTGTTGGAAAGTGCACATCCGAGTTTTAGCTCTTTTGATACCACCATGAATAGTAAACTCTAAAAAAATTCAAAAAAAATCAAAAAAAATATGGTGACAAAGAACAACAAATGTTCTAAGTGATTGCCCAAGTTTCATTAGGGTACGACATTCGTGGAAGTCGTGGCAAAAAAATAATCTTTTTGGAGTGCTGATTGTTTTTTTTTGCCCGCGGCACCCACGAATGTTATTCCCTCATGAAACTTGGTAGGCACTTGAAACATTTTTCATTCTTTGCCGCTAAATTTTTTTTTGAATTTTTTTGAACTTTTTTAGATTTTACTATTCATGGTGGTATCAAAAGAGCTAAAACTCGGATGTGCACTTTCCAACACTTTTTTCATGAATGCAAATGACACTGACATATAAGTGATGTTTTTCTGAACATTTTGGTATCTTATTTGGATTTTTCTGATTTAGTATGAATTAGTTATGAAGTTTTCAAACTGACGGTCAGACGGTCAAAGGGCAAAAGCATAAGAGGAGCAAAGTGACTTGGACACAAGCGGTGAATTTTGGGAATTAGGGGTAAAACAGACGAGTGGGACACAACTAGGGGCATAAATCTAATATCCCTTTTCTAAAAGAGAGATGGGTAAGAAACATGTAGAAAATATGATCAGCATGCTATAAAATTTTATGATGCAAGGATACGCACACGCTTCTTAGAATGGAGTTGACATATTTTTGCTGGACTGGAGCGGACTAGTTCTTTGGCCACTGGAATCTGCTTATTATTAGTAGGAGTTGGGTTTCTCTATGCTGGAGCAGTATCTATAAAAACTGGAGTTGGTTTATTATCTCCTAGCGTTTGGATCTTCTGCAAAGGCCTTGTTTGTAACCCTTCAGATTCTAACATAGTCGTCTTCCCCTTGCATGCCTTGTATAGAAGAATGATGCTTTAATTATAAAACATGCTACAGCAGAGAGATCGAATTGGTACTGAATAATAGAAAGGCATGACATATTAACATGTATTCCCTCCATCCGGAAAAAAATGGATGGGTCTAGGCGTATTTGAGTTCTAGATACATCCTTTTTATTCATTTCGGCAACATGTAATCCGTACAGAGGGAGTATGGTGTAAGAGCTAGGGATACGACAGGACAACACAACAAAAAAACACTAGTTGAATGTAAAACTGTATGCTAGCGGAATACATACAGAAAAAACTAAGGCAACATACACGTGTATAATTGGGAAATTAAGATGGCATTGCAACAGAGCACTAGAACAACACTTCAATGTAAAAAACATGGTATGGTAGACAAATGAAGTACATACTGATGAATAACAATGCATAAGATATTCAGAAGCATGATGTCCAAATTAAGCAGATGGCATTGTGATAGAGTAGAATGACAGTACTTGAATTTGAAAACATGTTATCATGAATGGAATAGGTACTGAAAAACAGGAAGGCATGACATATTTACATGCATGATCAGCATGCTAAGCACATGGCATTGCAACAGAGTAGATACACTCTAGGACATTATATGCATGTTGTACCCATATCACAGGCCAAGTTAGAGCAAGGACCTTGTGGGGTGAAGAGGATTCATCATCTTTCTGCAAGTCTTCTGAAGAACTGCCTTTACATGTTCCATCATATTGGGTATCATTGACATCAAGTTTATTGGCCTTTACATTGCTCCGTGAGGTTCTTCTAGATATATCAGTGTGTGCAATTATATATGACATGCATGGAAGACAACTAGTAGTTAGATTTATGTAATGAGTGTCTGTAGGAGACGACATAAATAGTAGGACTGGGGTTAACTAGCAGCAACAGGTCTCATAAAATAAAGGGAGAACACAGATGAAAGCTATAGAATATGTATTGTTTGTACTCGAGATTAACTAGATGGCACACAAAAGTATTAAAAAACAACATAGGTAATACTAGAAGTGGTATAATACTAGCTCGAGTGACCATACAATGTCCATCCAACGGCCGTAGTGCTTCTTCAACCTCTGGTCTTCTTGCTCCAGCCACCCAAAGCAGCGCCGGTCGTGTCGCCTGCTCCTGCCTCCCGTGGCTGGTTGTGCTGCCGCGGAGGCCTCACTGCCCCCATACTACTCCCACCGGTGGCCAGGCCATCCCTCCACTCCACTCAGCCACACCCCCTGTTATTCTGCGGTGAGGGCAGCGCAGCCAAACCAGTGAACCCTCATACTCCTCTTCGCGTGGGCATCCACTACCGCGTCTTCCCCGGCTCCGCGTCGTCCCCTTCCTAGGCCTCGCTATCGTCCACCGCCGTGGTGCTCTCGGCGCAGCGTGGTCAATGTAGTCAACGACCGACTTCCATCCGAAGAGTACTGTACATGGAGAGGCTGAGAGCTGGGTCCATAGCAGCCGCAAGGAAGTGCCTCCTTATTACGCGGAAAATAATTATTCCTCCACCTGACAACAGGGACCCACTGGGCGGGCCACCAGTATTTCGCAAAAAAAAGCATTTCCCCCCTGACTGCTAGGACCCACCGAATAGGACACCGTATTTCATGAAAAAAATGTTTCTGTTGGGACACACCGGTCGGGCCACCGTATTTCGCGAAAAAAACGTTCCCATCGCTGCCAGCTCGGACCCACCGGAAGTGCCTCCTTATTACGCACACAAAAATGAATACCCCCTGCTAGTTGGGACCCACCTCGGTGGGAGGCTGACTTGTTGGCCTACTAAGTTGACTGGGACGGAGGCCTTTGTCAACTTTAGTCAATATGAACGATTCTAGCTCCAGTTCCCGTACGATGTCCATCCAATGGCCGAAGTGCTTCTTCAACCTCTGGTCTTCTTGCTCCAGCCGCCCAAAGCAGCGCCGGTCGTGCCGCATGCTCCCGCCTCCCGTGGCCGGTTGTGATGTCACGGAGGCCTCACCGCCTCCTACTACTCCCACCGCTGGCCAGGCCATCCCTCTACTCACCCACACCCCCTCTTATTCTGCAGCGACGGCATCCTCACATTGCAGCCGAACCAGTGAACCCTCGTACTCCTCTTCGTGTGGGCATCCACTGCTGCATCTTCCCCAGCTCTGCGTCATCCCCTTCCTAAGGCCTCGCCGTCGTCCACCGCCGTGGTGCTCTCGGCACGGCATGGTCAATGTGGTCAATGACCGACTTCCATCGGAAGAGTACTGTACGTGGAGAGGCTGACAGTTGGGTCCACGGCAGCCACAAGGAAGTGCCTCCTTATTATGCGCAAAATAATTATTCCTCCACCTGACAGCAGGGACCCACCGGACGGGCCACCGTATTTCACGAAAAAAATGTTTCCCCGCTGACTGCTAGGACCCACCAGCTACATCTTCACACGCAAGGAAGTGCGCGTCCGGGCAAAAAATGATTGCCCCCCTGACTGTTGGGACCCACTAGCTACATATTCACACGCAAGGAAGTGCCTGACAGTCGGGACCCACCTGGTCGAAGCGTACGTAGCATTGTCATTCTTGTGGCGAACGTGTATGTACATATATACTGGTCGATGTAGAGGCGTGCACGTGTCATAGTAGAGGCGCGCACGTAGCATGTACATGTACGTACAACGGCCAGGGTGCAAGAAAGAAAATACATCCACGTACGTACATACGGGCGGGGTCTCGAACGCCTACTCGTGCATACGTACGGCCAGGGCTCGTGTACATGGCTGGGTCGGAACAGAGAAAGAGCGTCGTCGTGTTCATGGGGAGCCAACCGGCTGGGTCGGAACAGAATGCGTCGTCGTGTTCATCGGGAGGGCTTGGACGGAACATGCAATGGAAAGGAGGCCTAGCGTACCGCAGAACGGAGGAAACGGCCTTGTGTTCGATCGACCACATTCGAAACGGGATCCTGTTCATTGGGAGGGGTCTGGTGTACTGCAAAACGGAGGAAACGGACCTCCTACGGTCGAAACGGGGGTCCTGTTGATCGGGAGGGGTGTGGCGTACTGCAAAACGGACAAAACGGACTTGTGTTGGAGCGCTACAGTCGAAACGGGGGTCCTGTTCATCGGGAGGGGTGTGGCGTACCGCAAAACGGGACTCCACGGGATACTGTTCATCTCCACCGTCGACCTCCTCCAGCCTCCACCTGCGGCTATTCATCCACGGGCTCCTGTTCATCCAGCCTCCACCGCGCGCTACTACACCGGCTACTGTTCAACCACCCCTCTCCACGGGCTCCTGTTCAACCGCCCCTCCACGGGCCACTGTTCATCCACCCCTCCACCATCTACTGTTCATCCAGCCCTACACGGGGTCGTCCTATTCATCCAACCCTCCACGGGGTCCTGATCCTCCAGCCCCAACCGGCTCAATCGATCGGGGTCCTGTTCATCCAGAGGCAACGCCACGGGGTCCTGTTCATCCACCCCCATCGCTCACTGTTCATCCAACCACCCCCCCCCCCCCGCGCAACGCTCACTGTTCATCCAGAGGCAGCATCGATCGGCTTCAGTTAGCAGCAGTAGCGAAGGAATCGCTCGATCGGGTTTAGTTAACAACCATCGATCGATCGCTCGGGTTCAGTAACGCGTAGCCTGCAGTGCAATCGCTCGGGTTCAGTTAGAGCCCAACGCCTCGGTCGGGTTCAGTTAGAGCCAACGCCTCACACACACATGCGTACGTGTACGAGAGAAACGCGCATCGCTCGGCCCCCGACCACCCACCGTAACTGGGAACTCCCCGAAATTTTCCTCGCCCTCGCTTCTACCATGGTTTTTTCCGTCATGGATGGCCCAAAGAATGTCATGCAGCTGCGTCTCTGGCCCGCCCAGGATGAAAAGCCCATTTTCTGTTATGATTTTTTGTCATAGAAGTAGGTGCCCACCACATCTATGATGATACCGGGTTTTGTCACAATTATCGTCATAGAAGTGTCATAAGTATGACAAAAAAAATTCGTTCAGCCCAAAATGTCACAGATGTGCCTTTTTTGTAGTGCCTAGAGATTAATTATCTGCAGCAAAGTGATTAGTAGCACAGTAATATGATATTTTTGGTGATAGCAGCAATAGTTACGGTAAAGTAATAGTGATAGCAGTGATATGATAGCAGTACCAACGGTAATAACTTAGCAAGAACAATATAAGATAAATTCATAGGCATTGGATCGGTGACTCGTTGGATGATATTCATCATGAGACAGTTATAACCTAGGGTGATACGACACTAGCTCCAGTTCATAAATATAATGTAGGCATGTATTCCGTAAATAGTCATACGTGCTTATGGAAAGAACTTGCATGACATCTTTTGTCCTACCCTCCCATGGCAGCGGGGTCCTATTGGAAACTAAGGGATATTAAAGCCTCCTTTTAATAGAGAACCGGAACAAAGCATTAACACACGATGAATACATGAACTCCTCAAACTACGGTCATCATCGGGAGTGGTCCCGGTTGTTGTCACTCCGGGATTGCCGGATCATAACACGTAGTAGGTGACTATAACTTGTAAAATCAGATCTATAACATGGATATAATGGTGATAACATAAACGGTTCAGATCTGAAATCATGGCACCTAGGCCGAAAGTGTGACAAGCATTAAGCATGGCAAAGTCATAGCAACATCAATCTCAGAACATAGTGGATACTAGGGATCAAGCCCTAACAAACTAAACATAGTGGATACTAGGGATCAAGCCCTAACAAACTAACTCGATTACATGATGAATCTCATCCAACTCCACACCGACCACTGAGCCTACGAAGGAATTACTCACTCCCGATGGGGAGCATCATGGATATGGCGATGGATATGTGTTGGTGATGACGAAGATCGAAGATCCCCCTCTCCGGAGCCCCAAATGGACTCCAGATCTACCCTCCAGAGGAAGAACATGGCTTGGCGGAGGCTCCATCTCGTGAAACACGATAATTCTTTCTCCCTGATTTTTTTCCTGGAAATATGTGATTTTATAGTGTCAGGGGGGTCGTCTGCGGGGCCACCAGGTGGGTACAACCCAGCTGGGCACGCTAGGAGAGGCGGCGCACCCTGGTGGGTTGTGCCCATCCAGATGCCCCTCTCCGGAAGGTCTTGGCTCTAGAAATTCTTATTATTGATATAAAAAATCCTCGCAAAGTTTCGTTCCAGTCCGAGAACTTTTATTTCTGCACAAAAACAACACCATGGTAGTTCTGCAGAAACAGCGTCAGTCCGGGGTTAGTTTCATTCAAATCATGCAAATTAGAGTCCAAAACAAGAGGAAAATCGTGAGAAAAAGTAGATACATTGGAGACATATCAATACCCATCACCAACATGAGCCTGATGTCTTCGTTTTGTGTAGCCCCTTGATGACTTGTCCTTCCTTTCCGAATCCTTGCTTCTTCGAGAGGTTCTTCGTTCATAGTGATCATCTCTACTCCTTCTCTCTCTTGGTGGTGATTCTTCCCTTTTGCTTCTCCTTTTAGGTGAGTCTTCTCTTCTTTTGTAGGGAGTCGTACACTCATTGGAGTAGTGTCCGGGTCTTCAACAATTATAGCAATTTCGCTCACGACTAGAAGATCTTTTGTCATTGTAGGACCTTGACAGCACCACTAGACTTGTTGTGAAGCTCTTCTTTATCCTTGAGTGACATCTCATGAGCAACAATTATCCCAATGACTTCCGTTGGCTTGAGATCTTTGTAATTTGGCATCATCTGGATCAATGTGCACACAGTGTCATATTTTCCATCCAAGTCTCTTAGGATCTTCTTGATGATGAATTTGTCGGTCATCTCTTCACTTCCTGAACCGGCAATCTCATTTGTGACGAGAGCAAGCCTAGAGTACATTTCAGCGGCACCTTCACCTTCCTTCATTTTGAACTTATCAAGTTGACTTTGAAGCACATCCAACTTGGATTCCTTGATGGAGTCGGTACCTTCGTGCATATCAATCAAAGTATCCCAAATTTCCTTTACATTCTCAAGACGACTGATTTTGTTGAATTCTTCGGGGCACAATCCGTTGAAGAGGATATCACAAGCTTGAGCATTGTATTGTAACATCTTCAACTCTTCCGCGGTAGCTTCACAATTTGGTTCTCTCGCATCAAAGAATTGACCTTGCAATCCAATACACACAATAGCCCAAATGGCGGGGTTAAGTCCAAGAATATGCATTTTCATCTTATGCTTCCAACTAGCAAAATTAGTACCATCAAAGTAAGGACCTCTACGGTGGTAATTTCCCTCGCTAGATGTCATACTCTCCTAGGTTGTGAAACCAAGGCTATGATCACCAAAGGTATGGAAATCAAGGCAAATGGAGACCAAAGCTCTGATACCACTTGTAGGATCGAAAGTATGTCTAGAGGGGGGGTGATTAGACTACTTGACCCAAAAAAACTTAACCTTTTCCCAATTTTAATTCTTGGCAGATTTTAGCAACTTAGCACTAGTCAAGCAATCAACCTAACACATGCAAATCAAAGAGTATAGAAGCAGAATGTAAATCATTGCATATGAAGGTAAAGGGAGGAGTTTGGAGGGAGCAAACGGAATTGTAGACACGGAGATTTTTGGTGGTTCCGATAGGTGGTGCTACCGTACATCCACGTTGATGGATACTTCAACCCACGAAGGGTAACGACTGCGCGAGTCCATGGAGGGCTCCACCCACGAAGGGTCCATGAAGAAGCAACCTTGTCTATCCCACCATGGGCATCGCCCACGAAGGACTTGCCTCACTTGGGTAGATCTTCACGAAGTAGGCGAACTCCTTGCCCTTACAAACTTCTTGGCTCAACTCCACAATCTTGACGGAGGCTTCCAAGCGACACCTAACCAATCTAGCACACATCACTCTCCAAAAGGTAATAGATGGTGTGTTGATGATGAACTCCTTGCTCTTGTGCTTCAAATGATTGTCTCCCCAACAACCAACTCTCTCTCACAGATTTGGCTATGGTGGAAAGATGATTTGAGTGGAAAGCAACTTGGGAAGGCTAGAGATCAAGATTCATATGGTAGGATTGGAATGTCTTGGTCTCAACACATGAGTAGGTGGTTCTCTCTCAGAAAATGAGTAGTGGAAGTGTAGGTATGTTCTGATGGCTCTCTCCACGAATGAAGAGTGGGTGGAGGGGTATATATAGCCTCCACACAAAATCTAACTTTTACACACATATTCCCAAACTCAGTGGGACCGAATCAAGAAACTCGGTCAGGTCGATTCAGTTATAAATGTGAACGTTAGGATTTTCGATGGGACCGATATGATCAACTTGGTGGGACCGATGCGCTAGGGTTAGGGCATAACTTGATCTCGGTGAGACCAATCACATGAACTCGGTGGGACCGATTTCACTAATAGGCAAACAAAGAGTTGGTCAGGCAAACTCGGTGGGACCTATTCGCTCGTTTTAGTGAGACCGAAGCGTTACGAGAAGGAAACAGAGAGTTTGCATTGCGAACTCGGTGGTACCGATCGCTCATTTCGGTGAGACCGAAACGTTACGAAGGGATACAGAGAGTTTGCAATCCCATCTCGGTGAGACCGAGATCCCTATCGGTGAGACCGAAGTGTTTAGGGTTTCTGGCTATGGCTATGTCAAGTGAACTCAGTAGCGCCGGATAGATCAAATTGGTGGGGCCGAGTTTGACTTTTAGATTTAGGACAAATGTGGAAATGGGAAAGTGGTCGAGGGTTTTGGAGCATATCACTAAGCATTTTGAGCAAGCAAACCATTAAGCAACACCTCATCCCCTTTTAATAGTATTGGCTTTCCTATAGACTCAATGTGATCTTGGATCACTTAAATGAAAAAGGTAGAGTCTTGAGCTTGTTGCCAATATGTATCCTTTGCATTTTGAGGGGTCCACATCCCTAGTCCATGCCATGCCAATCATTAAACTTTCTGAAATGATTATCTTGAAAAAGGTTAAGAATTATCAAAACCACCCAGGGATTAGTTGCACTTTCAGCTGACGTGGGTTGTATATGTTCTTGTTTTCAAAGTGAATGAGACCAAATTATATCTCATCTAAATGAGTTCTAGGTACTCCCTTTAAGAATATCATAACATTAGCCCTAATGATGGTTCATCCATTTTGTTACGGAATGACAATTGGCATGATGATAGCATGAAAGAAAGATTTCCTCAACTTCACTCATTTGCAAAAACAAAAATATCACATTATCTCCAGCTAATTAAAACTATATCTCAGATGACATATACAATATCTTCCATCTACCAGTATCGGGCATTGTACTCCAATGATGTGATGAATTTGCTAGCATTATGAATGGCATCGATCTCAATTATACTGCTGACACTTGGACTTTCAACTGGAGTGGACTGAAATACTCCAACGGGAAATTTCTATGTATTAGCTTGACACCCCACCCCATCCCACCCCACCACCAAACATTGATGCTCCCTTCAGATGGACATGGGAATCAGGTTGTTTGTGTAAACAATCTTTTTCTTTCTGGTTACCCATTTAGGACAAATTTAATACCAGGGATTTGCTTTCCAAGAAACATTTTCACATTGATGACACTACTTGTGTGCGCTGTGATGAAGGTACTCCTTCTGTTTTTATTTACTTTGCATATTAGCTTTGACTGAAGTCAAACTTTGTAAACTTTGACCAAGTTTATAGAAAACAATATGAACATTTATTGTAACAAATCTATATGATGTGAAATAAACATGTAATGATGGATCTAATGGTATTGATCTAGTGGTGTATATGTTAATATATTTTTCTACAAACTTATTTAAAGTATATAAAGTTTGACTTTAGACAAACCTAATATGCGGAGTAAATAAGTACGGAGGGAGTACCAATGGGGATCTCACTCATCATCTTTTTTATATGTTATTCTCGTCTAAAGAAAAGGATGACAATGGTCAAGGTGTGGAACACAGATTTAAATATATTTGATATTATGATTGAATGACAAACTAGAATGGGAAACAATTGTTTCAGAGAAACTCTTATCATAGGATGCACATGAATGTTATCATATTTGAAAACAAACAGAGAAATATGGACCAGTGTTGCTATTCTTTCAAAGAGGATTTCCAAATGAGTTAAATACACCACGGGTGCCTTAACTTGTCATGTGCGGTTAATTTGGTGCCTAAAGTTGTAAAATACATGAAAGTGGTGCTTAAACTTATCCCTCCGTGCAAATACAGTGCTTTCTATCGTATCCGGACGTATGCCCTGCCTGCATGGCACCCCAGTGTGGCGGTAACCTGCATGTCAGTGGCTGGAAGTGGTCGAGTGATGTTTTTTTTTCCAGAAACCACCTCATTTTTATTTAATTACGTAGAAAGGACCCTTAAATTAGAAATATGCAGACGCTTGTTGGCCACCTGACCAAAATAAGTTATACGTTCTACGAGTAACTAGAACTGCATGTGTCATCAAAAAAAAGTAACTAGAAATGTGTGTAGAACAATATCGCCTATAGATGTGCGATTCCTTAACACATTTTCTACATTTTTTTTCAAGTTTCTGTTTAGCTTTCATGATATGTAAATTTTGTCATATAAAAACTACAATAGCTATCAGTAGGCAATTATTGTGTAGTTTAATTCTTTATTATTTTTTTACTGTGTACTTTGAAGAGGTAAACATGAACTAATTCTAAAAGTTATGTAGATTTAGACAGTTCAACATATATTAAGAATTATTGTGTAAATTTATGTATATTCGTGCAGGACCACAAGCACGGACAATTATTGTGTATTTTCATTGTATTTTAAAATATACAATTACAAAAAATGATAACGTAATTGTTCAATCTGTTTAAAATATTATCATGTAATAATAATAACTCTAGAAATGTATTAAAACCACTAAAGGCGTTTTTTTTGCGGGAAAAACTTCCAATCTATTCATCTTCAATCATGGTAACAATTTTACGCAATAAATTCTAAAATACACGTTGAACATTTTTTGAAGTACATGTTATCAACATTTTGAATGCATGACAAACATCATTCAAAAACACGTTTACAATTTTATAATACACGTGAAACATTTTTCAAAAACATGGTGAACATTTGTTTTCAAATGCACTAGCATATTCCCCGAGTCTCCCTCGATACGATAACAAGTGAAGAATTTAGGTGTGCACCAAACAAAGATATTGTTTTCATGGTAACACCAAACAAATAAATTGTCATTGACGTGTGCACGGATGCATACCACACACACGACATCCGGTATTAAGGAAAACAATTAAATGCAGCCATGCTTGGTGTAGTGTATTTGTTAACATGTGAATGTTGTGCACGCAATGTCCTGGCATCGAATCCATCTAGGCTTGTCCTTTTTCTTTCTTATTACTACTATTTTTTTCTCATCCGCTCGCCTGCCTGGAAATGCAGGACCCAAACGTGACAGGTTAGACCCATCATCAATATGCATCTGTATGCCATACATTTATGTGTAATTAAATATTTCCTCCGTGTCTCAGAATAAATGTCTCAACTTTGTATTAGCTCTAGTATAAATTTATACTAAGGTCAAGACACTTATTTTGAGACGGAGGGAGTATAATTTAAGGGAGTTGGTTGTAAATAAAATGCTATCACTCATTGACATGCGAACTGTCGCCATGTAGCCATGCCAACGCGATACATGGCAAAGCGTACACCGGGATACGACAGGAGGCACCATATTTGCACGCGCAGACAAGTTCGAGTATCACTTTTATGTATTTCACAACTTTAGACATCAAATTGATCGCATAGGACAAGTTAAGGCACTCGTGGTGTATTTAACTCTTTCCAAATGGTAATGAACAGGGAAAAGCCCATTCTGAATATGGCATGCAAACTTGGCTTGACACTTTGTAATTTTTTTATTCTCATTCCCCTACCACCCTTCCATATGTACATTATTATATTTTTTTAATAGAAATGAGACATGGTAGAGCCTTCCCTACTGCACTCATGCTAAAAGAAATGAAAAATCAAGAATTTATTTTTATTTTTACCGCTTCATTTTATTTTTACTGTTCATCCAAGTGAATATGCACTCTAAAGTAGAAACTACATGACTTAATAAAGAAGCTGCAAGAACTAATTGTCAAAACGTTAGTATTAAACAACCATCGGTCCTATTTCGACAATATCATCATGAGCAACATAATTGTTCAAACTTCAAATTTCGAAAGGAGGCAATGCCATGGAGCTTGCATGCTAGCCCTGTTGGTCTGGGCACTGTGCAGATTGGCAGCACAAGCCAGTAGCACCGGCTGCCAGTACACTCCAAGACGAGCCAGCTTTTGCATTAACTCTACCTGTACGTATGTGCAGCGTGAAAGTCTCGAACGTACGTACACCTTGCGCAACAGCCAAACGAAACAAACAAGTTAATTAAATGCACCACACATCACACCAGTAAATAGTTACGACCAGTACTACAGTAATTCTCTAGTTCTATCGACACGTAGTACAGCACAACACACGCGCACCCACCCGTGACAAACTTTGATGCCACATTCCTTATTGCACACACTGAAAAATACTAAGCCGCAAATTAACAATCACACGTAGTACGTACGTACGTACACCCAAATGCATGGCTAATGATTCGATTATAACCGCACGAACACGTGAAGAAAGGTCGCCTCGTGGGAACTAGTTGCAGGACTCCCGGGCGAAGCCGACGCGCGAGTTGGCGACGTCGAAGACGACCCGGAGGTTCTGCTGCTGCAGGTTGGCGACGACGTTGACGACGGAGTTGACGTTCTGCGGCGCCTCCGCCATGGCCAGGCACGCCAGCGGCGTCGCGCTGCTGTGGATCAGCGTGTTCTCCATCGGCAGCGCCAGGTCCACGCCGCCGTCCATGTGGATCGTCACGGCCGGCGCGCCCCCGGCCGCCACCTCGTCCGTGTTGAAGCACGTGTCGAACGCGCCCAGCGACGTGTACCCGCTCGGCGCCGCCACGTGCCGCCGGAACTCCTCCCGCAGCGCCGCGTACACGGGCGCCGTCCACCGCGTGATCACCGTGCCGGAGTCCACCACCGTGCCCGCGCCCGTGCTGGGGTCGAACGCGAACGACCCCGCGGGCACCTTCACCGGGGACCGCCCCACGCTCAGCCCCGTCACGTTCACGTAGTACAGCGACGACCGATGGGGGTTCTTCAGCATCGGCGTGTACCTCGCGGACCGGGGCTGGCCGGCGGCGCCCAGCCGGAGCGACCCGGAGAAGTAGTACGACTTGTAGCTGGGCAGGCAGTAGGAGAAGACGCCGTTGTACATGTTGCCGACCTGGGACAGCAGGGCCATGGGGCCCCGGCCTAGGCCCAGGAGCCCCTGCTTCGGGAGGTTGGAAGTCGGCCCGCTCACCGAGCCCACGCACCCGAACGCGTAGTTGGGGATGGAGTCCTTGCCCAGATGCAGCCAGTCGCTGGCCAGCGCCGCCTGGAAGGAGGCGTCGGCGAACGGCTTGGAGAAGGCGCACGACGGCAGCGGCGCCGCGCTGTCGAAGGGGTCCCGGTCCGGGCAGGGCTGGCCCTGGAGGATGGGGCACATGGACGAGGAGCAGGGGAGGGGCGCGTAGGAGGAGGAGTTGGCCGGGACGAAGAGGCTGCTGGCGGGGCAGGTGCCGCACGGGGAGCAGTGCGCCCAGGTGGCGTCGGCGCTGGTGTCGAGGGCCAGGAGCATGGGCTGGGCCGGCGAGCCGAGCCCGGCGCGCACGACGTAGGAGGGCGGGGTCTGGCCGGAGGCGACGGGCGCCGAGGCGGTGCCGGTGGAGGCGGCCTTGGAGGAGAGGAAGAGGAGGCGCGCGTCGTCGTCGCGGGCGAGCGCGATGATGGACTCGAGCGGGGAGGCGGACGGAGGGTGGACATTGTGGTAGACGGACAGGTCGGCCGCGGCAGCGACAGTGGCGGCGAGGAGGAGGAGGAGAGGCAACCTGGTGGGCGCCATGGTTGCGGAGCTTAGCTTGAGCTAGGAAAGTGTCGGTCACTGCGAGGGAGTGAGGAGTGTGGCATGGGTTTATATAGGGGTTTGGCCTTTTCGTTTGTACATTTTGGGGTCTTGCTTGCTTTTTCATTTCCATCCCTGTTGAAAGTTTGATATTATAACGGATTCCAAAATCTACAAACAAAAAAGGCAATTCAAACTATTAAAAGAGATATATTGAAAAAAAAAGGAGCGTGCACCTGGAAAAATTGTTGCATCAGTCAGTTCTCATCTAAACCGTATTCAGATCTTCATCCAACGGCCTGAAACAGGCCACATACTATTCATCTTCTTCCTCCTCACGCACGCCCCCTGCCTGCCCAGCCCCAATAGCCGACCTCTACCGCCCGCGAACTGCGGGGCCTACTGTGCACCGGCTTGCTCCGAACCTCCCATCAACCTCCTCCCACCGCCATTGCTGGCCAACGGCCCGCCCATTCCTCTAAGCCGCACAACGGCGAACAACTCCGGCTATCCCCTGCACCCCACACTCCGCACCCCTAAGATAGATAGTGAGGTTGCTGCTCCCCAACGAAACTGCACCCTTACATTTCTAAGATAGATAGTGGTGTTGCTTCTTCTCCGGTGAGGTTGCTTCTACTCTTGCGAGATACCGCACGCTCAGGAAGAAGAAAAAAATGGCTGACGCAACAAAAAGATTCTGATACCTTATAAATAGCGAAACCTAAAAAAAGTGTTGAATTTAACCATGCATATCACGCCATCCCGCTTGTGTGAGTTGTGTCTATCTTGCCAGTTTTTCGGTAAAAAAACATGTAAGATCTTTTTTCCCCCTATATAGTAACCCTGGTAAACTGGAATCCGCCGCCTACATTGCATGAATTTGTCTACATATATCTAGTCTAGTTGATGACTGATGCGGCCGGGTTTACTACAGCGCAAGGAAGTAAAACGACCACCGTGCTCTAGAATCCGCGGGTTTCATGGAACTCGCAGACACCGTGACACGGCCTCGTCGACAGCTTGTCTTCACGGGTCAACAAGAGGACAAGGTTCGTCACATTCACATCTCGTCGCCCGAATGACCACCACCTAGCAGCAAGCTGGCACGGCGCTACGATCGAATCCGCTGTGTATCTTGTTATCATCGCTCTGCTGGTCGCTGCACGCAACATCATCTACCCCTGATACAACAAACTGACCTCTCAAACACACCCACAGATAGTGATCGGTCACGTCTTAAATAGTCATTTTCATAATTAAACATCTCAATTAAAAAAATCTTAAATTCATATTATTACATGTAACGTGAAACCTTAATTAAGGAAGCAGTCTGTCCTGCTTTGCCGGGCTCATGTCCGGCGGCCAGCTATGCCCTTCGAAGTGTTCTTTCAATCGCCGGCGAGATAGAGTAGGACATAGGACACACATCGGCTCACGAACTCAAGGCGCTACTCTTCCTCGTCGGAGTCCGAAGCGCTGGTAGACGTGAGATTGATGATGAATCCGTCGTGGAAGGAGCTGGCGACGTCCACCACGACGCAGTTGCAGCGCCTGGGCTGGCCGTGCACCATATGGGGCGCCGAGAACGCAACACCACCCCGCAACGTCCACCGCCGTGAGGGCTGTCGCCGCCTCCCGCGCCCGCTGCCTCGCACAGTGGGCATGCCGCGCCATATTTGCGTCGGGCGACGCCCATGTGTTCACCTTCAACTCAACGCGCTAACGAAGCGGTTGCACATCCACCGCCGCGTTCAGACGCCTGAGGGACCGCACCACCTTCCATGAGGCAGTGCCAACACACCTCGCGCCGTATCCATGCGCCATTTGGGCGGACGCAATGGATTCCCGACGAAAGGAGTCAAGCGCTGCCGTCGGTCGGCCTCCTCCTGGGAGCGGCAGTGCGCAAGACGAACGGTCATCTCCTCCTCGAGGCCGCGTTGTACGAGCTCCGGATCAACGGATCTGGAGGTGTAGGACTCGGATCCACTGCCCGCCATGTCGAAGAAGGCTGGAGATCGCCAGACGGGAGCTTGGGTGACAGAGTGGAATGGAAGGGAGTGGAGTGGCTAGGGTTTGATCCGAGGATCGGCTGGCAACGAATATATGTGGGGTCGGATAAGCCAGCATGGGCCAGGTCGAACATGACGGACATGTCCGATCACGCCCGGGCCACCCTATATCCGCCCCATATTTTAACCGAATATGAGGGGTCAGTCAACCTTGGCGTTTAAGGCCAGTCTAAGACGTTCGACTAAATCGGGTTTTTCGACCGATCAGTGACCGTGATGTTCGTCCAGATCTCCGTTTGACGAGGGTTCGAGGACACCGGCTGTAGATGCTGTAATGGCCACATAATACACTTACTATCTTGCATATCGTCGCCGATCCATTCCTCAACTGAGGGCATCCACAATGTATGTCAAATTGCTAGTGCCAAATGATCAAATAGCTTTTGGCACCGGCGAGACACATTGTGGAAGGTGGTGCCAAATCAAAGAAATAGGGAACCGAAGCTCCTGCGAGCTCCGATGCCAAATTCATTGACACAGTAAAAAATGTTACCTCTCTCCTACTTTCGGCTACTTTCTCCCTTCTCCTGTTTTGGCATGCATGAGCTTAGCGCACATATGAGATTTTCTATGTTTTTTTGAAGCACTAACCGTAGAACAATTGTTCTACGGTAATTTCATTAATTTAAATATATACAAACGAGGTTTACGAAAAGCATCAACCAATACCAGTTTTATGAAACATCAAACAAATTAAAGGTTTTGTTCTACCCAGACACTGATCCTGTGAGTTTTGGCTTGCTTGGCTCTAATCTGCGCCGCCCTGAGTCCTTCCTGCAGGTAGTAACACCATCCATCAATGTGAGGGGCTGCAAATCTGAAGAGTTTGTCATTTCGGATGGACCAGATCCCCCAACATCCATGATTACTATGTCTAGAGCTATGCTTTGTGGTAGTTGTTGAATGGCCATCTGAATATCATCCAGAACAAACATGCCTCTTTTCCTATGGGGAATAATCTTATCCCAGCATTGCAACGCAAATGGACAGTTTCAAAATAAGTGCATCATCGTTTCTTCAGTGTTGTTTGTACAGAGGGCACAATTATAGCTATCCAGATGCATGGATTTTCGGTGCAGCAAATTCTTGTGTTGATCCTGTAATGTAGAAGTAGCCATATGAAAATTTTGTGTCTCAGTCTGCATGAAGTATTCCATATCCCTCTGAACAAAGTGTGCATTGTGCTGGGTCCCATCATATGAGCATACATCTTGATGGAGGAGTATCCTCTGGTTGTCCCTTTTACTGAACATCTGTCATTTCCTGGTGAATCATTTCTCTCTTGCAAATATTCTTGTAGTAGGTTGAACTGCAGAAATGCTTGTTGTGACAAGGGTGTGTGAAAATGTGCAGTCAGGTCTGATGAGTTGAGGATTTGCTGTAGAGAAATAGAGCTGTTGTTGTTGAAAGAGCATAGTTCAGGGAATTTGGTTTGGAGTGGTTGATCCCACCAACAATCTGACCAAAAGAAAGTTGAATTTCCTGAGTTTGCTTTAGAAGAAGCAAATTCTTTTAAGTGGGCAGGAGTTTGAGCAAGGTTTTCCACCAAATTGATCCCATCATTCTCTCTCCTGGTAAAGAGTTGTGGTAGTATGATTCCCAAATGATATTCACCCAAGGGATGTTTTCCTTATTGAGGAATGTATGAATGTGCTTTAAGAGCAGGGCTTTGTTGTGCACCTCAATATTTAGGATGCCCAATCCACCATTTTCCTTGGGTTAATTTGTGTCGGTGCTTGGACCCACTCTGCAGATATTTGGCAATAGCTACATTGGAGAGAATGAATGAATTTGACACCAGTGCCAAAATTCTGACGACATCACAAATTTGGCACCATCACGTTGTGGATGCCCTGAGATTAGAATGGATCAACTCGCCGCACTGCCCATTCCCTGAGCCGACAGTACAAGGCACAGTACAATGCTCGCGCCACTGTACCGTGGTATTGGATCGATCCGCTGCACGTGATTCGATCGGATGATGCTCAAGGATCACATGAATTGGCCTGGCCTGGCATGTACGTACCTACAACACAAAGCGTCTACGTGACTTGCACCAGCTAGCAGCCAAAGCCTTACAAAGTGTACAAATGTTTTCACCGGCCGGCGTTCATACTGCAATCCAACAGTTTACCGGCCAGTCGACCGCATCCACAATCCGTAGGTCCAATTCAACATCTTAGATTTTTACTCTACATCATCCTCCCGCGCGCCAAAGTGTGACTCTTACGACGAGCAGAATGATCAAATTAACACTAGTACCTGATATCGACACCTGAGCTGCCAATACAGCACTATTAACAAAGACGCAGAACATCTCACATGCATATGCGTACGCGAAACCTAAGCATCCGTCCATTAATTCATGCATGACAAGCATCCTTCCACGGCTACGGACAGATTCATCGCTTCATCAGGAAACCAGGGATCATCCTATTGTGTGCTTCCTTTCGTCGTTAAGCCGGGTTATTAATTGCCCGTCTTCTCGTCCCTATACTAATAAACCATGCATGGGTCACACACCTGATAATCTCCGGGCGGATCGATTAATCTATCACACTCAACACAGCCAGGCCTAGCCTCTCCATCTACCAGCTCCAAAGGAAGGCAGGTCACGGGCGCCTTGTCCGCTCATGGCGGTGCAGAGTGCAGACGAAGCTCGCCACCTCTTACACTGTAGTGCCACTATACTAGCTGCTGGGGCAAACCTTTGGACCCTTCCATCCTAATCCAGAGCGTCCTAATAATGCAGTTTTGGTTCTGCATACGCATGCACGCATGCATGCACGCAGCGCTCGCAGAGATCAGATTGGATCCCGAGAGGCCGAGACGCTAGCTGTGCGAGAGCCGATCGACAAGAAACTGTGCCTCCCCGTGAGATATCTCACGAGATTGCTGAATCGGCGGACGCTAGCCATCAAATGTCACAACGCATCTTCCTCGGCAAGTTGCAGTGCAATCGAGTGGATTCAGGTCCTTCAGGACCCAGCACATAGGGCGTTTTGATGGTTTGATTCTGGGCGGAGGACTCTGCAACAGTTTTGTGGGCGACGAGGGAGGGGGTATGGGGTATACAGCGTACGCAATGAACTATGTTCTGAACCTATGTTCCGTGTACAGTTCAGCTGGGTTCTTTGAGATCCTTTTTCGCTTAAAAAAGGGTGCCTCTAGTCAGTGGCAAGAAACTGTGACCCGTTTTGCTCAAATTTGCCACTAAAAAGGCATTTTAGGTCGCCCGAATGCCCTTTCGTCTCTTCAAAGTCATTTGACCATTACTGCGAAACTTCATAACAAATTCATATGAACCCAGAAAAATGCAAACATTAAGATGTTCAAAAAATGTCACCTATACATGCATTCCATTTACCAAATGTTTGTTGACCATTACTTTTGGTAAAGACGTGCTGATGTATCAAATGTTTGTTGTATGTCTAATTATGCACTATAAAGACAAGATGTCCGTTCATAGATGTGCTATCGAATATCATGTTGCTATGTTGTACCCCTACACTAATTAAGTACTGTTAATTAGTACTCCCTCCGTCCCAAAATTCTTGTCTTACATTTGTCTAAATATGAATGTACCTAATACTAAAACATGACTTGATACATCCGTATTTAAACAAATCTAAGACAAGAATTTTGGGACGGAGGGAGTACTTTCTAGTCATCCTTCTGTCATGAGATTTTGGTGAACAGTGGCAAGCATTATATTATGGTATGTTAAGGAAGTTAGCTGTTTCTTAGGAAAATGACCCTGATACACAATTGTTAAGTATTCCCTCCGTTCCTAGATATAAGTCTTTTTTAGAGATTCTAGTATGGACTACATACGGAACAAAATGAGTGAATCTACACTATATAAGTAAAGAAGTATAGAAATATCAGACCATAGTATTGACAGAATCAACGTGAGCATGTACGAAAAGGAATCACTGGATTTCAGTTTGAGCAACTCAAGTCACAGGGAAAACAAATGTGACTTTAACATGTCTAAAACTTTGCCATGGCAAACAAAATCCAAGATCACGCATTTCAACCCCTTGGCCATTTTTTCCCCGAGAACTAACCAGAACATCACCAAAATTACCGAGGGGGCTGCCCCGCGACGAAATCAACTGCTGACGGTTTCCGTCACGAAAAATGATCTTAGGCAACATTTTGTTTTGTTACGAGGATTTTCGTCACAAAATAGCACACATTTTGTAGTGGGATTTGGTTTAACCAATGGTGTATGATCCCTAAAAATGTTAAGGGAAAATTGAAGATGTGTGGACCCTTTGAAGAATTAAATGATGAACTGGAGTGCGAAGACTTAACTCTTTAGTTGTTCTTTTTATCCCTTTTTAAGTCAATAAGGCAAAATGTATTGTTAAGGGGGGGGGGGGGGGTCTAGGTGTTATTAAGATAGTGTGTCTTCACTTGTGCTAAGTCGAATTTATTTCTTCAGAGTTGAAGACAAGGAAATCTCCTTCCGGCAAAAGTCATCAAGCTTGCGTGTTGAAGGTGATTCTTCGTTACACCCGGGTTTAATTCTTCGCTGAGGAGTCAGGAAGAATGTAGTTGGGTTGTCCTACCTGAGGAATTTGAGAGTTTAATTTTTGACCATTGCGACAACAGGTTGACATGCCCGTCCCCTCCAATGGTCAATCCAGCCCTCGGGTTGCGACCACCTACTATAAATAGCCCCTGCCTCTATCATAAGTTGGTTGACTGCTCCATTAGAATCAATGCATGCTCTCTCAGCAACCCATTCTCTTGAAGAATTCAAGTGAACCCTAAGTGAGGAAAAACCCACAACCTTAAAATCCCAAGTGGTTGTGTGTCACTGAAGAATCTGTTCTAAGTTCACCAAAGACTTGTTATTCTTGAAGATTGTGCATCTTCCAGACGGTTATGTATCCGTTTAGAGCCTCCAGCCCGTGGACTAGCTGAAGAACAAGTCTGTGAAGGCTTGGAGGTCGCCTTGAAGATCTACCATGAGTGATTGGGCTATGTTCGAGTGATCTTAGTGAAGGAAATATGCCCTAGAGGCAATAATAAAGTTGTTATTTTATATTTTCTTATTCATGATGAAGTTTTATTATTATGCTAGAATTGTATTGATTGGGAACTTAAATACATGTGTGAATACACAAACAAATACTATGTCCCTAGTGAGCCTCTACTAGACTAGCTCGTTGATCAAAGATGGTTAAGGTTTCCTAACCATGGACATGTGTTGTCATTTGATAACGGGATCACATCATTAGGAGAATGATGTGATGGACAAGATCCATCTGTTAGCTTAGCATAGATCATTGAGGTTATTGCTATTGCTTTCTTCATGTCAAATACATGTTCCTTCGACTATGAGATTATGCAACTCCCGGATACCGGAGGAATACCTTGTGTGCTATCAAATGTCACAACGTAACTGGGTGATCATAAAGATGCTCTACAGTTATCTCCGAAGGTGTTTGTTGGGTTGACATAGATCAAGATTAGGATTTGTTACTCCATTATCAGAGAGGTGTCTCTGGGCCATCTCGGTAATACACATCATAAGCTTGCAAGCAAACGACTAAGGAGCTAGCCACGAGGTGATGTAACGAGTAAAGATACTTCCCGGTAATTGGGTTGAACTAGGTATAGAGATACAGACGATCGAATCTCGGGCAAGTAACATACCGATGGACAAAGGGAATTACGTATGTTGTCATAACGGTTCGACCGATAAAGATCTACATAGAATATGTAGGGGCCAATATGGGCATCCAGGTTCCCTATTGGTTATTGACCGGAGAGGTGTCTCGGTCAGGTCTACATAGTTCTTGAACCCGTAGGGTCCGCACGCTTAACGTTCATTGACGATATAGTGTTATATGAGTTATATGTTTTGGTGACCGAATGTTGTTCGGAGTCCCGGATGAGATCCCGAACATGAAGAGGAGTCTCGAAATGGTCGAGAGGTAAAGATTGATATATAGGACGGCGGTATTTGGATACCGGAAGTGTTTCGGGACGTACCGGGAAGAAATCGGGTCATGAGAAGGGGTTCCAGACACCCCCCCTGACATGTATATGGGCTTAATCCGCCAAGGGAGGGACAGACCAGCCCACTGGGGGCTGGTGTGCCCCATTCCCTAGACAAACAACCCTACAGAAGGAAAGGGGGGAGGGCTAACCCCTCTTGCCTTTCCCTCTCATGGGAGAAAGGAGGGGGGCACCCTCCCCTGCCTTTCCCCCGCTCCTATACATGGAAGGGGGGCGCCACCTTGGGAGAGACTCCAAGTAGGATTCGTCCTACTTGGGCGCCCCCCTTGGCTGCTCCTCCCTCATCCCACCTATATATATGTGGGAGGGGGCGCCTAGCACACGACATACAATTGCTTAGCCATGTGCGGCGCCCCCCTCCACCGTTTACACCCCGGTCATATTTTCGTAGTGCTTAGGCGAAGCCCTGCGGAGATCACTTTACCATCATCGTCACCACACTGTCGTGCTGCCGGAACTCATCCACTACTTCGCCCGTCTTGCTAGATCAAGAAGGCAAGGACGTCACCGAGCTGAACGTGTGCAGAACTCAGAGGTGTCGTACGTTCGGTACTCGATCGGTTGGATCACGAAGAAAGTTCAACTACATCAACCACGTAGTGAAACGCTTCCTCTTACAGTCTACGAGGGCACGTAGACACAATCTCCCCCTCGTTGCTATGTATCTTCATGGATAGATCATTGCATGTGCGTAGAATTTGTTTTGTTTTCCATGCAACATTTCCCAACAGTGGCATTATGAGCCAGGTCTATGCGTAGATGATATGTACAAGTAGGACACAAGGAGTCATGGGCGGTGATAGTCATACTGCTTACCACCATTGTCTTATTTTGATTTGGCGCTATTGTTGGATGAAGTGTCCCGAACCAACCTTACATGTCCATGCACATGAGACCGGTTCCACCGACTAACATGCAACTAGTTTTGCATAGGTGGCTGGTGGGTGTCTGTTTCTGCTACTTTAGTTGAATCAAATTTGACTATGGCCGATCCTTAAAGAAGGTTAAAATAGCAAACTTGATGAATCACCATTGTGGTTATATGCGTAGGTAAGAATAGTTCTTGCTAGAAGCCCGTAGCAGCCACGTAAAACTTGCAACAACAAAGTAGAGGACGTCTAACTTGTTTTTGCAGCGCATGTTGTGATATGATATGGTCAAGACATGATGTGATAAACGATATTGTATGAGATGATCATGTTTTGTAGGTTATTGGCAACCGGCAAGAGCCTTATGGTTGTCTATTTATTGTATGAATTGCAAATGCCATGTAATTGCTTTACTTTATCACTATGCGTTAGCGATAGTTGTTGAAGCAATAGTTGGCGAGATGACCACGACGCAACGATGGAGATCAAGGTGTCGAGCCGGTGATGATGGAGATCATGACAATGCTTTGGAGTGGAGATCAAAAGCACGAGATGATGATGGCCATATTGATAACTCACAAGTATAGGGGGTCACAACAGTTTTCGAGGGTAGAGTATTCAACCCAAATTTATAGATGCGACACAAGGGGAGCCAAATAATATTTGCAAGTATTAGCAACTGAGTTGTAAATTCAATCACACATGGAGATTAATTATATGCAGCAAAGTGATCAGTAGCACAGTAATATGATAGCTTTGATAGTAGTGGTAGTAGCAACAGTAACGGTAATAGTGATCGTAATAGTTTTGTAGCAGTAACAATAGTAATAGTAGCAATAGTAACTTAGCAAGATCAATATGTAGGAAAATCGTAGGCATTGGATCAGTGATTTGGTGGATGATATTCATCATATAACAGTCATAACCTAGGGCGATGCGGCACTAGCTCCAGTTCATAAATATAATGTAGGCATGTATTCCGTAAATAGTCATACGTGCTTATGGAAAGAACTTGCATGGCATCTTTTGTCCTACCCTCCCGTGGCAGCGGAGTCCTATTGGAAACTAAGGGATATTAAGGCCTCCTTTTAATAAAGAACCAGAACAAATCATTAACACACGGCGAATACATGAACTCCTCAAACTACGGTCATCACCGGAAAGTGCCCCGACTATTGTCACTCTGGGGTTGCCGGATCATAACACGCCGTAGGTGAGTATAACTTGCAAGATCGGATCAACATAGATATAATGATGATAACATTGAAGGAAATATACCCTAGAGGCAATAATAAAGTTATTGTTTATTTCCTTATTTCATGATAAATGTTTATTATTCATGCTAGAATTGTATTAACCGGAAACTTAGTACATGTGTGAATACATAGACAAACATAATGTAACTACTATGCCTCTACTTGACTAGCTCGTTGAATCAAAGATGGTTGTGTTTCCTAACCATAGACATGAGTTGTCATTTGATTAATGGGATCACATCATTAGAGAATGATGTGATTGACTTGACCCATTCCGTTAGCTTAGCACTTGATCGTTTAGTATGTTGCTATTGCTTTCTTCATGACTTATACATGTCCCTATGACTATTAGATTATGCAACTCCCGTTTACCGGAGGAACACTTTGTGTGCTACCAAACGTCACAACGTAACTGGGTGATTATAAAGGTGCTCTACAGGTGTCTTCGAAGGTATTTGTTGAGTTGGCGTATTTCGAGATTAGGATTTGTCACTGCAATTGTCGGAGAAGTATCTCTGGGCCCTCTCGGTAATGCACATCACTATAAGCCTTGCAAGCAATGTGACTAATGAGTTAGTTGCGGGATGATGCATTACATAACGAGTAAAGAGACTTTCCGGTAATGAGATTGAACTAGGTATTGAGATACCGACGATCGAATCTCGGGCAAGTAACATACCGTTGACAAAGGGAACAATGTATGTTGTTATGCGGTTTGACCAATAAAGATCTTCGTAGAATATGTGGGAGCCAATATGAGCATCTAGGTTCCGCTATTGGTTATTGACCAGAGACGTGTCTCGGTCATGTCTACATAGTTCTCGAAGCCGTAGGGTCCGCACGCTTAACATTCGGTGATGATTTATATTATGAGTTATGTGTTTTGATGTACAGAAGGTAGTTCGGAGTCCCGGATGAGATCGGGGGCATGACGAGGAGCCTTGAAATGGTTGAGACATAAAGATCAGTATATTGGACGACTATATTTGGACATCGAAAAGGTTCCGAGTGATTCGGGTATTCATCGGAGTACCGGAGAGTTACGGGATATATGGGCCTTATTGGGCTTTAGGAGAAAGAGAGAGGGGAGGCTGCGCACCCTCCCAAGGCCTAGTCCGAATTGGACTAGGGGGAGGGGCTGCGCCCCCTCCTTCCTTCTCTTCTCTTTTCCCTTTCCTTGACTCCTACTCCTACTACATGGAAGGGGGGAATCCTACTCCCGGTGGGAGTAGGACTCCCCAGGGCACGACATAGAGAAGGTCGGCCCCTCCCCTCCTCTCCTCCTTTATATACTGAGGCTAGGGGCACCCCATGACACACAAGTTGATCATTGATCTTTTAGCCGTGTGCGGTGCGCCCCTCCACCATAATCCACCTCGGTCATATCGTAGCGGTGCTTAGGAGAAGCCCTGCATCGGTAGCTTCATCAACACCGTCATCACGCCGTCGTGCTGATGAAACTCTCCTTCGACACTCTGCTGGATCGGAGTTCGTGGGACGTCATCGAGCTAAACGTGTGCAGAACTCGGAGGTGCCGTGCGTTCGGTACTCGGATCGGTCGGATCGTGAAGACGTATGACTACATCAACCGCGTTGTTATAAAGCTTCTGCTTACGGTCTATGAGGGTACATGGAGGACACTCTCCCTCTCGGTTCTATGCATCACCATGATCTTGCATGTGCGTAGGAAATTTTTGAAATTACTACGTTCCCCAATAGTGGCATCAAAGCCAGGTTTATGCGTAGATGTTATATGCATGAGTAGAACACAAGTGAGTTGTGGGCGATACAAGTCATACTGCTTACCAGCATGTCATACTTTGATTCGGCGGTATTGTTGGATGAAGCGGCCCGGACCGACATTACGCATACGCTTATGCAAGACTGGTTCTACCGATGTGCTTCGCACATAGGTGGCTGGCGGGTGTCAGTTTCTCCAGCATTAGTTGAATCGAGTGTGGCTACGCCCGGTCCTTGTTGAAGGTTAAAACAACACTAACTAGATGAAATATCGTTGTGGTTTTTATGCATAGGTAAGAACGGTTCTTGCTCAGCCCGTTGCAGCCACGTAAAACTTGCAACAACAAAGTAAAGGACGTCGAACTTGTTTTTGCAGGGCATGTTGTGATGTGATATGGTCAAGACGTGATGAGATATAAATTGTTGTATGAGATGATCATGTTTTGTTCAAGTTATCGGCAACTGGCAGGAGCCTTATGGTTGTCTCTTTATTGCATAAGATGTAAGCGCCATATGATTGCTTTACTTTATCGATATGCGATAGCAATAGTTGCAAAAGCAATAGTTGGCGAGATGACCATATGATGACACATTGATAAAGATCAAGATGATGGAGATCATGGTGTCATGCCGGTGACAATGGAGATCATAACGGTACTTTGCAGATGGAGATCAAAGGCACAAGATGATGATAGCCATATCATGTCACATATTTTGATTGCATATGATGTTTATCTTTTATACAATTATTTTGCTTAGTTCGGCGGTAGCATTATAAGATGATCTCTCACTAAATTTCAAGGTATAAGTGTTCTCCCTGAGTATGCACCATTGTGAAAGTTCTTCGTGCTGAGACACCACGTGATGATCGGGTGTGATAAGCTCTACGTTCAAATACAACGAGTGTAAGACAGTTTTGCACACGCAGAATACTCAGGTTAAACTTGACGAGCCTAGCATATGCAGATATGGCCTCGGAACACTAAGACCGAAAGGTCAAGCGTGAACCATATAGTAGATATGATCAACATAGTGATGTTCACCATTGAAAACTACTCCATCTCACGTGATGATCAGACATGGTTTAGTTGATTTGGATCATGTGATCCCTTAGATGATTAAAGGGATGTCTATCTAAGTGGGAGTTCTTAAGTAATATGATTAAATTGAACTTTAGTTTATCATGAACTTAGTCCTGATAGTATTTTGCAAATTATGTTGTAGATCAATAGCTCGCGTTATAGCTTCCCTATGTTTTTTTATATGTTCCTAGAGAAATTAAGTTGAAAGATGATAGTAGCAATGATGCGGACTTGGTCCATGATCTGAGGTTTATCCTCATTGCTGCACAGAAGAATTATGTCCTTGATGCACCGCTAGGTGACAGACCTATTGCAGGAGCAGATGCAGCCGTTATGAACGTTTGGCTAGCTCAATATGATGACTACTTGATAGTTTAGTGCACCATGCTTTATGGCTTAGAACCGAGATTTCAAAAACGTTTTTTGAAACGTCACGGAGCATATGAGATGTTCCAAGAGCTGAAATTGGTATTTCAGACTCATGCCCGTGTCAAGAGGTATGAGACCTCTGACAAATACTTCGCCTAAAAGATGGAGGAGAATTGCTCAACTAGTGAGCAAGTGCTTAGATTGTCTGAGTACTACAATCGCTTGAATCAAGTGGGAGTTAATCTTCCAGATAAGATAGTGATTGACAGAGTTCTCTAGTCACCATCACCAAGTTACTGGAACTTTGTGATGAACTATAGTATGCAAGGGATGACGAAAACGATTCCCGAGCTCTTCGTGATGTTGAAATCAATGAAGGTAGAAATCAAGAAAGAGCATCAAGTGTTGATGATTAACAAGACCACTAGTTTCAAGAAAATGGCAAAGGGAAAGAAAGGGAACTCCATGTAGAATGGCAAGCAAGTTGTCACTCCCGTGAAGGAGCCCAAAGCTGGACCAAAGCCTGAAACCGAGTGCTTCTACTGCAAAGGAAATGGTCACTGGAAGCGGAAATGCCCTGAAAATTTGGTGGATAAGAAGAATGGCGAAGTGAACAATGGTATATTTGATATACAAGTTATTGATGTGTACCTTACTAGTGTTTATAGTAGCCCCTGAGTATTTGATACTTATTCGGTTGCTAAGATTAGTAACTCGAAACAGGAGTTACAGAATAAACAGAGACTAGTTGAGGGTGAAGTGACGATGTGTGTTGGTAGTGGTTCCAAGATTGATATGATCATCATCCCACACTCCCTATACTTTCGGGATTAGTGTTAAACCTAAATAAATGTTATTTGAAGTTTGCGTTGAGCATGAATATGATTTGATCATGTTTATTGCAATACGGTTATTCATTTAAAGTCAGAGAATAATTGTTGTTCTGTTTACATGAATAAAACCTTCGATGGTCATACACCCGATGAAAATAGTTTGTTGGATCTGGATCATAGTGATACATATATTCATAATATTGATGCCAAAAGATGCAAAGTTGATAATGATAGTGCAACTTATTTGTGGCACTGCCGTTTGGGTCATATTGGTGTAAAGCGCATGAAGAAACTCCATAAAGATGGACTTTTGGAATCACTTGGTTATGAATCATTTGATGCTTGCAAACTGTGCCTTTTGGGCAAGATGAGTAAAACTCCGTTCTCCACAATAATGGAATGAGCTACTGACTTATTGGAAATAATACATACCGATGTATGCGATCCAATGAGTGTTGATGCTCGTGGAGAGTATTTTTATTTTCTGACCTAAACAAATCATTTGAGGAGATATGGGTATATCTACTTAATGAAACACAAGTCTGAAACATTTGAAAAGTTCAAAGAAATTCAGAGTGAAGTGAAGAATCATCATAACAAGAAAATAAAGTTTCTATGATCTAATCATGGAGAAGAATATTTGAGTTACGAGTTTGGCCTTCATATAAAACAATGTGGAATAGTTTCATAGCTCACGCCACCTGGAACACCACAGCGTAATGTTGTGTCCGAACATCGTAACCGCACTTTATTGGATATGGTGCGATCTATGATGTCTCTTATCGGTTTACCACTATCGTTTTGGGGTTATGCATTAGAGACAGTTGCATTCACTTTAAATAGGGCACCATCAAAATCCGTTGAGATGACGCCTTATGAACTATGGTTTAGTAAGAAACCAAAGTTGTCGTTTTTTAAAATTTGGGGCTGCGATGCTTATGTGAAAAAGCATCAACCTGATAAGCTCGAACCCAAATCATAGAAATGTGTCTTCATAGGATACCCAAAGGAAACTGTTGGGTATAACTTCTATCACAGATCCGAAGGCAATATATTCGTTGCTAAGAATGGATCCTTTCTAGAGAAGGAGTTTCTCTTGAAAGAAGTGAGTGGGAGGAAAGTAGAACTTGATGAGGTAATTGTACCTGCTCCCTTATTGGAAAGTAGTTCATCACAGAAATCTGTTCCTGTGACTCCTACACCAAATAGTGAGGAAGCTAATGATGATGATCATGGAACTTCAGATCAAGTTACTGCCGAACCTCGTAGGTTTTCTAGAGTAAGATCTGCACTAGAGTGGTACGGTAATTCTGTTCTGGAAGTCATGTTACTAGACCATGATGAAACATACGAACTATGAGGAAGCGATCATGAGCCCAGATTCCACGAAATGGCTTGAGGCCATAAAATCTGAGATAGGATCCATGTATGAGAACAAAGTATGGACTTTGGTTGACTTGCTCGATGATTAGCAAGCCATGTTAAATAAATGGATCTTCAAGACGAAGACGAATGCTGATAGTAGTGTTACTATCTACAAAGCTTGAATTGTCGCAAAAAGGTTTTCGACAAGTTCAAGGTGGTGAATACGATGAGATTTTCTCACTCGTATCTATGCTTAAGTCCGTCCGAATCATGTTAGCAATTGCCACATTTTATGAAATCTGGCAAATGGATGTCAAAACTGCATTTCTTAATTGGATATTTCTTAAAGAAGTGTTGTATATGATAAAACCAGAAGGTTTTGTCAATCCTAAAGGTGCTAACAAAATGTGCAAGCTCCAGCGATCCATCAATGGACTGGTGCAAGTATCTCGGAGTTGGAATATATGCTTTGATGAGTTGATCAAAGCACATGGTTTTATACAGACTTTTGGAAAGGCCTGTATTTACAAGAAAGTGAGTGGGAGCACTACAACCTTTCTGATAAATATATGTGAATAACATATTGTTGATCGGAAATAATGTAGAATTTTCTGGAAAGCATAAAGGAGTATTTGAAAGAAGTTTTTCAAAGAAAGACCTTGGTGAAGCTGCTTACACATTGAGCATCAAGATCTATAGAGATAGACCAAGACGCTTGATAAGATTTTTCAATGAGTACATACCTTGATAAGATTTTGAAGTAGTTCAAAATGGAACGGTCAAAGAAGGAATTCTTGCCTGTGTTGCAAGGTGTGAAGTTGAGTAAGACTCAATGCCCGACCACAGCAGAAAATAGAAAGAGAATGAAAGCCATTCCCTATGCCATAGTCATAGGTTCTATAAAGTATGCCATGTTGTGTACCAGATCTATTGTATACCCTACACTGAGTTTGGCAAGGGAGTACAATAGTGATCTAGGAGTAGATCACTGGACAGCGGTCAAAATTATCCTTAGTGGAATAAGGAAATGTTTCTCGATTATGGAGGTGATAAAAGAGTTCATTGTAAAGAGTTACATTGGTGCAAGCTTTTACACTGATCCAGATGACTCTAAGTCTCAATCTGGATACATATTGAAAGTGAGAGCAATTATCTAGAGTAGCTCCATGCAGAGCATTGTAGACATAGAATATTTGCAAAATACAAACGGCTCTGAATGTGACAGACCCGTTGACTAAACTTCTCTCACGAGCAAAACATGATCATACCTTAGTACTCTTTGTGTGTGAATCACATAGCAATGTGAACTAGATTATTGACTCTAGTAAACCCTTCGGGTGCTGGTCACATGACGATGTGAACTATGCGTGTTAATCACATACAGATGTGAATATTGGTGTTAAATCACATGGCGATGTGAACTAGATTATTGACTCTAGTGCAAGTGGGAGACTAAAGAAAATATGCCCTAGAGGCAATAATAAAGTTGTTGTTTATTTCCTTATTTCATGATAAATGTTTATTATTCATGCTAGAATTGTATTAACCGGAAACTTAGTACATGTGTGAATATATAGACAAACATAATGTCACTAGTATGCCTCTACTTTACTAGCTCGTTGAATCCAAGATGGTTGTGTTTCCTAACCATAGACATGAGTTTTCAATTGATTAACGGGATCATATCATTAGAGAATGATGTGATTGACTTGACTCATTCCGTTAGCTTAGCACTTGATCGTTTAGTATGTTGTTATTGCTTTCTTCATGACTTATACATGTTCCTATGACTATAAGATTATGCAACTCCCGTTTATCGGAGGAACACTTTGTGTGATACCAAACGTCACAACATAACTAGGTGATTATAAAGGTGCTCTACAGGTGTCTCCGAAGGTACTTGTTGAGTTGGCGTATTTTGAGATTAGGATTTGTCACTCCGATTGTCGGAGAGGTATCTCTGGGCCCTCCTAGTAATGCACGTCACTATAAGCCTTGCAAGCAATGTGACTAATGAGTTAGTTGCGGGATGATGCATTACATAACGATTAAAGAGACTTGCCGGCAACGAGATTGAACTAGGTATGGAGATACCGACGATTGAATCTCGGGCAAGCAACATACCGATGACAAAGGGAACAACGTATGTTGTTATGCGGTTTGATGGATATAGATTTTCATAGAATATGTGGGAGCCAATATGAGCATCTAGGTTCCGCTATTGGTTATTGACCAAAGACGTGTCTCGGTCATGTCTACATAGTTCTCGAACCCGTAGGGTCCGCACGCTTAACGTTTGGTGACAATTTATATTATGAATTATGTGTTTTGATGTACCTAAGTTAGTTCAGAGTCCCGGATGAGATCAGGGACATGACTAGGAGTCTTGAAATGGTCGAGACATAAAGATCGATATATTGGACGACTATATTCGGACATCGGAAAGGTTCCGAGTGATTCGGGTATTTATCGGAGTACCAGAGAGTTACGAGAATTCGCCGGGGAGTATATGGGCCTTATTGGGCTTTAGGAGAAAGAGAGAGGGGAGGTTGCGCGCCCTCCCAAGGCCTAATCCGACTTGGACTAGGGGGAGGGGCTGCGCACCCTCCTTCCTTCTCTTCTCTTTTCCCTTTCCTTGACTCCTACTCCTACATGGAAGGGGGGGGGGAATCCTACTCTCGGTGGGAGTAGAACTCCCCAGGGCGCACCATAGAGAAGGCCGGCCCCTCCCCTCCTCTCCTCCTTTATATACTAAGGCTAGGGGCACCCCATGACACACAAGTCGATAATTGATCTTTTAGCCGTGTGCGGTGCCCCCCCCTTCACCATAATCCACCTCGGTCATATCGTAGCGGTGCTTAGGCGAAGCCCTGCGTCGGTAGCTTCATCAACACCGTCATCACGCCATCGTGCTGACAAAACTCTCCTTCGGCACTATGCTGGATCGGAGTTCGTGGGATGTCATCGAGCTGAACGTGTGCAGAACTCGGAGGTGCCGTGCATTCGGTACTTGGATCGGTCAGATCGTGAAGACGTACGACTACATCAACCGCGTTGTCATAATGCTTCCGCTTACGGTCTACGAGGGTACGTGGATGACACTCTCCCCTCTTGTTGCTATGCATCACCATTATCTTGCGTGTGTGTAGGAAATTTTTGAAATTACTATGTTTCCCAACAAACATAAACGGTTCAGATCGGAAATCATGGCACCCGGGCCCAAAGTGACAAGCATCAAACATGGCAAAGTCATAGCAAAATCAATCTCAAAACATAATGGATACTAGGGATTAAGCCCTAACAAAACTATCTTGATTACATGATGAATCTCATCCAACTCCTCACCAATCAGCGAGCCTACGAAGGAATTACTCACTCCCAATGGGGAGCATCATGTAATTGGCGATGGAGAAGGGTTGGTGATGACGAAGATCGATGATCCCCCACTCTGGAGCTCCAAATGGACTCCAGATCTGGCCTCCCGATGAAGAACACGAGGGGGCGGTAGCCCCATCTCGTGAAACGTGATAATTCTTTCTCCTTGATTTTTTTCTGGAAATATGTGATTTTATAGCGTTGGGTTCAGGGTCTTCGGGGCCACCAGGTGGGGACAACCCACCTGGGCATGCCTGGAGGGGGGCGCACCCTGGTGGGTTGTGCCCACCCAGGTGCGCCCTCCAGTGGTTCTTGGCTCTAGAAATTATCTTTATTTGTATAAAAATTCCTCGCAAAGTTTTGTTCCAATTCGAGAACTTTTATTTCTGCACAAAAACAACACCATGGTAGTTCTGTTGAAAACAGCGCCAGTCCGGGTTAGTTTCATTCAAATCATGCAAATTAGAGTCCAAAACAAGAGGAAAAGTGTTAGGAAAAGTAGATACGACAGAGACGTATCAACTCCCCCAAGCTTAAACCTTTGCTTGTCCTCAGGCAATTCAATTGATAAACTAAAAGTGAAAAAGAAAAACTTTTACGAACTCTTTTGCTCTTGTTTAAATAAATAAGCTTAAGTAGCACCCAGGTTTTCAGCCAAGATTATAACTGACCATGTCGACAATAACTCTTAAAAATTATATTAACTCATATCAATGACATAATCAGCTAGCGAGCAATAATAAGATATCTCAAACAACAACACGTTGTCAAAACAGCCATGATATGATATGACAATAGTGGTATCTCGCTAGCCCTTTCTGAGACCGCAAAACTCAATGCAGAGAACCTCCAAAGTTCAAGCAACGACTAAACATTGTAATTCATGATAGAAAAAGATCCAGTCATGACACCCAACATTAGCTACACACAATGCATGAGGATGGCAATAGTGCTCTCAGGTTCAGGCGCTTAATTGAAAAGGTGATGACACAACATAAAAGTAAATGGATAGTCCCTTCGCAGAGGGAAGTAGTGATTTGCAGCGGTGCCAGAGCTCAAGTTTTTTAAACAGAGATAAATGAAATTTTGAGAAATGCACCCTTCTCGTTTACTTCGCAATCATTAGTTATTAGTATCTTCCATGCTAAACGCATTAGTGGCGGTTTCCAAGTGATAAAAGCAAAGGTTTACTCCCCCTCCACCAACAATCACACTCCACAGCTTGTCCGAAACAACGGGTGTCATCCATACCAACAACAGTCTGGGGGAGTTTTGTTTAATTATTTGCAATTTGAATTCGGGACTGGGAATCCCTATTACTGCCCTCTCGTGCAAGGACGAGTGAATAAACACTCATCATGATAATAACCTTCTTAGCATGGAAGATACTCACTACCTCCTATCGCTCTATGAAAAATCCAAGCACACAAAAAGGATATTTATTTGAAGTTTTTAGAGGTCGCACATGCAAATTTACTTAGAACGGCAGGGTAATACCGCATATAGGTAGGTATGGTGGACTCATCTGGAATAACTTGGGTTTCATGGTTTTGATGCACAAGAATAATTCCCGCTTAGTACAGGCGAAGGCTAGCAATTAGGTTGAGAAGCGGCCAGCTAGAGAGCGAAAACGGTCATGAACATGCATTATGCATAAGTAACATTGGATACTAGCATGAGTAGGATATGAAAACCATGAACATAAATATCATAGAGGCTATGTCGGTTTTGATTCAACTACATGCATGAACATGTGCCAAGTCAAGCCACTCGAACATTCAGAGGAGGATACCATATCATCATACTACGTCACAATCATTTTAACGCAATGTTGACATCCAAGATAAATCATTATCCACTCCTAGCTACTTATGCATGGCATGAGAAACTATAATCTCTAATTGTCATTGCAAACATGTTTGATCATAATAGGCTGAATCATGGATACTAGGTTAAACATATTTACAAAAAACAGAACAAGTCGAGTTCATACTCGTTTCTCTCTGCCACAACCAGTTCATCAAATATCGCCATTATTGCATTTCACTTGCATGATCGAACGACGTGAAAATAATAATAGTGCAAGAGTGCCATGGACTAAGCTAGAATCTGCAAACATTTTATTCAAAAGGAGAAGACAAGGTAATATGGGCTCTTTATTAGATCAACAATAATGCATATGAGAGCCACTCAACATTTTCATCATGGTCTTCTCCTTGGTATGAGTCAACAGAAAGAAATAGAAATTCAGAGAAACACACTAAAATATTTTTGGAGTTTTTGGTTTTTCTTGAACGAGCGAATAAAAGGGAAAAACAAAAACGAGAAAAACTATTTACACGGGAAAGCTCCCAATAGGAAAAAGAAGAACAAGGAAATATTTTTGGGGTTTCTTTTTAAATACTACAACTAACTACGCTAGAAAGAAAAAAATAAAAAAGAAGCAGGAAATATTTTTGTATTTTCTCAAAGTTTTTCAAATACACAAGAAGAAGGCGAGAAAATAAATCTAGCATGGATAATACAATGAAAAAGTGTGGACACCGACAAATGGAATGAAATGTGTGAACATGAAAGTAATGTCGGTGGAAATACATACTGCCACAAGCTTAGGCTTTTGGTCTAACTTGGTAATCACGACTCGAAGAAGCCATGAGGTCTTATGTTGAAGTGCTGGGGAGTGGGCACCCGAGGGCCCACTGCTGAGGCTCCTCCTGTGCCACATTAGGGTTGTTTCGGTAGGCGACAATGTCCCCAGGCATAATACTATACCCGCCCCTGGCAATAGGATCAAACAAAGTAGGTGCATGCAATGGAATAATATCACGAGTGTCCACACTGAAAACTAGGTTATAAGGAACATGAATTTTAGTGTTCTCGCCATCAACAAACTGGTGGTATGCCATAGCCCGACGATCTAAATAAACCTTGGGTAAAGGATAATCATGCTGACGTATCTGAACGTTAAAGTGACTCACCAAACGAGTAGCACAAATACCACCATGTATTTTACCCTTGGATCTGTTAAGGTGGAGGCGACGTGCCACAATAGCTCCCAAGCTATAAGTGTTGTCACTGTAAAGTGCATGACATAAAACAACAAAGTCTGGAGCACTGAGTGCACCTACCTTCTCTCTAGCAAGTAAACACTTTGTAATGAATAGAGCAAAATAATGCACAACAGGAAAGTGTAAACTAGTGGCAGTGACAATCGATACCCCTCTCTCACCCCCCACTGTCAGAGTACAGTAAAAACCATCAAACTCCGTGGGCCTAGGCTTTACTAAACTACCATCAGAAGGAAGCATGCATATGTCACAAAATTCAGTAAGCAGTATCTGCTTGTGTTCAACATATAAGTTAAACTGCACCTCAGGGGATTATTCCTACTCAAGAAATGAAAACTTTGCATAAAGGAATTTGTGAGGAGATGATACTGTTCACGTTCAGTTGCGATGAAGTTGGTGGGGCCGGCATAGCAGCATACTATGCAAACTCCTGAAGGATTCTGGCCCCTTCCACGAGCAGGTTATGCGGCCATTCACACGGCCATACCTCTGCCATTCTAGGTATGGATATCATTGTCAGATGACTCCCCAATAACTCCCTTGGGGTTCTTCTTGGAAGCAAACTTCCTAAAGATACTCATCTTTTTCCAAGCAACAATCCCCCGAAACAGTTTCGGAAACGAAGCTTCGAGCAAAGAGATTGAAATGCGCGGTTTCGGGAGCAAGAACACGAGAGAGAGAGAGAGCAATGGTGATTTTTCCCGAGGTAGGTAGTGATGTGGGATAATTAGATAAGTGAGGGGGGCCACATGGGGACCACAACCCACCAGAGCATGCTTGGGGGCCCTAGCGTGCCCACCCTGTGCACCTCCCTCTGATGTTATTTGCACAAAAAAATCTTAAATATTCAGAAAAAATCGTATTAAATTTTCAGAGCATTCCGAGAACTTTTATTTTTGGATCATTTTTTATTGCAAGGGAATTTCATAAAACAGACAAAATATGGCATTTTATTTTATTTAACTAATAAAAATAGAAAAAAGGGTAGGGACAGAAGGTAGTGCTCACTAAAGTCATCAACTTCATACCTCTCAAAAATGATTCATTAATAAGGTTGATCAAGTCTTATTAACAACCACATTCGATTAGCATGAAACCGAAGAACTTTTGTAAATCACTAAGTTACCTCAATGGGGATATGAATGTCCCCAACAATAAGTATTTCATATTTATTTTTAAAAGTAGGTAGAGGTAGCTGAAAACTTCCAATAGTAATTGTCGGAGATTTTTCAATAACATTGATACCATTCACTTGGAATTGTTTCTTCGGAAAGTGCACCGTATGCTCATTACCATTGATATGAAAAGTGACCTTGCTTTTATTCAAGAAGGGTCTACCAAGGATGATCAACATGCTGTCGTCCTCGGGCATCTCAAGTATAACAAAGTCAGTCAAAATAGTAACATTAGCAACAACAACGGGCACATCCTCACAAATACCAATAGGTATGGCAGTTGATTTGTCAGCCATTTGCAAAGATATTTCAGTAGGTGTGAGTTTATTCATATCAAGTCTTTTATATAAAGAGAACCGCACAACACCAACACCAGCTCCCAAATCACACAAAGCAGTTGTCACATAATTTCTTTTGATGGAGCAAGGTATAGTTTGTATTCCCGGATCTCCAAGTTTTTTAGGTACTCCATCTTTAAAAGTATAATTAGCAAGCATGGTGGAGATTTCAGCTTCCGGTATTTTTCTCTTATTGGTGATGATGTCTTTCATGTACTTTGCATAAGGAGGCATTTTTAAGATATCAGACAAGCGAGTACGCCAAAAGACTAGCCTCAGCATTTCAGCAAAGCGTTCAAATTCTTCATCATATTTATTTTTAATTGACTTAGGTGGAAAGGGCATAGTTTTCTGAACCCATGGTTCTCTTTCCTTACCGTGTTTTCTAGCAACAAAGTCTCTTTTATCATATCTTTTATTCTTTGGTTGTGGGTTATCAAGATCAACAGCTGGTTCTATCTCAACATCATTGTCTGGTTCTTTCTTATTTGGTTGAGTGTCTTCACGAACCTCATCATTATCATTTTCATTATCAGAAGGTGAGTGTTCACTACCAGATTGATTTTCAGCATCAGAGATAGAAACTTTATTATCATTATCAGGAGGTTTTTCTACTTCAGGTTCACTAGAGGCATGCAAAGTCCTATCATTTTCTTCTTTTTTAGAAGGACTAGGTGCATCAGTGTTAATTCTTTGAGAATCTAGTTCAATTCTCTTTGGGTGTCCCTCAAGATAAAGTGGTTCCTGAGTCATTTTACCTCCTCTAGTTGCTACCCTAATAGCAAAGTCACTTATATTATTGTTCATTTCATCAAGCAACTGTCTTTGAGATTTAGCCACTTGTTCTAATTGAGTTTGAACCATAGAGGCATGATTTCCTACACCTCTAACGTCATTTGAGATTCTAAATAACAAGTCACTTAAGCGAGCAATCATATCAGAGTTGTATTTCAATTGTTTCATAACATTTGCATTAAAGTGATCTTGCTTTCTAATGTAATTATCAAACTCATAAAGGCATTGACTAGGATGTTTATTATGAGGATTATCACTATCATTGAATTTCATTAGAGAATTTACCTCTACCACCTTAGGTGGTGGTGGTGTATCAAGTGTCACTATCAAAACCGGCGGATCTCGGGTAGGGGCTCCCGAACTGTGCGTCTAAGGTTAATGGCAACAGGAGGCTGGGGACACGATGTTTACCCAGAATTGGGCCCTCTCAATGGAGGTAATACCCTACTTCCTGCTTGATTGATCTTGATGATATGATTATTACAAGAGTTGATCTACCACAAGATCGTAGAGGCTAAACCCTAGAAGCTAGCCTATGATTATGATTGTTCTTGTCCTACGAACTAAACCCTCCAGTTTATATAGACACTGGAGGGGGCTAGGGTTACACGGAGTTGGTTACAGAGGAGGAGATCTACATATCCGAACCGCCAAGCTTGCCTTCCACACCAAGGAGAGTCCCATCCGGACACGGGACGAAGTCTTCAATCTTGTATCTTCATAGTCCAACAGTCCGGCCAAAGTATATAGTCCGGCTGTCCGGCTACCCCGTAATCCAGGATTCCCTCAGTAGCCCATGAACCAGGCTTCAATGACGGTGAGTCCGGCGTGCAGATTGTCTTCGACATTGCAAGGCGGGTTCCATCTCCGAATACTCCAAGATAAACTTCGAACACATGAATCGTGTCCGGCTCTGTAAAATAAATTCCACATACCATCGTAGAGAGCATAATATTCCATAAATCCAATCTGCTGACAGCTTCTCCTAGCATGACATCATGCCATGGCCTGGTCATCATCTGAACCGTTTTTCTCAACCAGCTACTACGCATATCGCGAGGCGGTTTTCTAGGCACATCTTGTCGAAGGAGAGATCGTGTCCCCTTATCATGGGATTCTCATCAATACGGGTGCGGGTAACCCAACCGCTCCATCAATCGTGGCGCTTAGAGAATGAGTGAGTTTTACCAGTCAAGTGGGGAGGCGCACGGTTCCTGCCGCCTCTATAAAGAGATAAGGACCCCTCTTTCTCACCCACGTCGTCTTCTCATACTTTTCCTTTCGCTCGAATTCTAGTGCCCAAGCGTTCGTCTTCTCCACCCAAAGAGGTCTTCCGGAAATGTCCGGATCCGGAGCAGGAGGCAAATGGATGGCCTCTACCGTCCAGGAGAAGGATATCAAAAAGCTTCGGGAGGCCGGCTACCTAGCCAAGAAAATTGGCCACCATCTTCCGACGGCGGGACATATCGTCCCCACTCGAACCCCACGAGAGGGTTGTATTCCTCCCCCATTTTTTCCGCGGGCTAGGGTTTCCCCTTCACTCATTCGTTCGCGGCATCATGTATTACTATGGGATCGATTTTCACGTTTTGTCCCCCAATTCTTTCCTCAGTATCTCGACATTTATCATCGTGTGTGAGGCCTTTCTCCGCATCTCGCCACACTTCGGCTTATGGCTAAAATTTTTCAATGTAAAGCCCAAAGTAGTAAACGATGAACACGCCGAGTGCAGAGGCGCCATGCTGAGCAAGATGCCCAAGGTCATATGCCCAACATGCACTTTCAATGATTCCGTCAAGGAGTGGCAGCAGCAGTGGTTTTATATCACGGAGCCGCACGGCAAAAAGTAGGCCGCTGCTCCCGGATTCCGATCCGGAGCTCCCCTACGGCTCACGTCCTGACCCAAGAAGGGCCTGAACTGGTCTTTGTCCGATGAACTGTCAGTACTCCAGACACGCGTCAAAGGTATGGAAGACAAGAACATCAAGCTCGTCGATGTAGTCCAAGTGATGTTAGTTCACCGGATTCTTCCCTGCCAGAACCGGGCTTGCAATTTATGGGAGTATGATCCAGCCGAACACCAGAACCTGCGGGCGCTCTATGGTTCCATGCATGATGACATTTGGAAGGTGCTCTTTAAGTATGGAAAATCATGGCTGGACTCTGCCGAGGACCGCGGGTACAAACTGTCCCGCCCGCAAGTCCAGTAAGTCATTGCCATGTCCGACAATTCATATGTTTCATTCGCATATCCTAAGGAAGATGCTTAATATGCTTCCCGTAATTCTCCTAGGGCTGGACAAAGAAGGCGGGGCAGATCCACTGTCCGGCCCCATTGCCGGAAGAACCGGTCGGCCCGCTTTTGACGAAGATGCTGGTCCCGGCGCCTTACAAGGCGTCGGAGAAGAAGGTCGAGAAGGAGGCCAAGGAGACCAGGGGCGGCCTTCGTCGCAGTGGTGCTTCAGACACAAAATCCGAAGACTCCAATGCCCATTCTTCCTCCGAAGAGGACGAGGAGGAGGAGGAAGATGAATCCCCCGTAAGAGGAAGAAAGAAAAGGACGGCCTCCTCATCCCTGGAGGCCGAATTGCCTAAGAGGAAAAAAAACCTTCCAGAGGCGTCCGCCACTGCTGCCGATAGAAGCCCGGAGTGGGATCCCAGGGCCCAGCCCCTGGTAAACTCGTGAGTACACGGAATCCGAACACGCCTATGCATCCAGGATTATCAAGGCATAATATTTTAATTTGCGCCATAATTTTTGCAGTCTGGCGAGGCCCCGCACTGAACAGTCCTCGTCGGAGGACTCATTGAGTTCGGATGCCCTAGAGAGCAAGACACCCCCGAAGGCCCCTTCCCCTAAATATAGGAATGACACCGAGGTGTCGTCCCAGAAGGACCCAGATCAGGGAGGCCAAACTTCAGGGGCCGGACACATGGGAGCGACGGCTCCTATGAGCGTCGACGGCGGGGGCGATCGTGAATTCGGCCCACAGCCGGACAAGGTCCCGGAGACTTTTAAGGCTCCAGAGTCAGGCAGGCAGCCTCCCTCGGCTGGAGGGGGCATTCCTACTCCGCCGACAACCTCTGTCCAACTAGAGGTGCAGGGCAGCTTATTGACAACGCTAAGAAGTGCTTCCATCATCGATGAACATTGCGCCCTTATGGGTGCGGTGATTGAGAAGATTCAGTCCGCTGAAAGTGGGCTGAATGAATCCTGCATCATCCTTATAAAAGGCTTTGAGGTATGTTTTATGAGGTTTGAAGATTGTCATAATATGGATAGTAGCCCCTGATATGCTGTTCTGTGAAAGAAAGAACCGGACAGAGTATCAAATTTCCGTTCGCAGGAGACTCAATTGATGACATATATCCCTTCCTTTATAAGCAGGCGTCTGTAGCGATTGCCGCCTCCCATACTGCGGAAGTATCCGGACTGAAGCAGAGCCTAGAGCGGGCCAAAGAAGAACTTGGCCAAGTGAAGAAGCGGTTGGAGGACAACCGAGGTATGCCGAAACCTTGTTCCATTCAGCACAAATGAATAAGTGTGCCTGATGAAAGTATTTATATTATGCACTCGAGGGGCGATGGCCGAAATTGAGGCGCTTAAGAAGGCTGTGGCCGAAGCCAAAAAGAAGGCAGCCATGTAGTAGTCTCTTCACGAGAAACACGAGGCCAGGGTCATTGAAGCTGAGCGAGAGCTTCAGGATGCTGTGAAGAAAAGCGAGACTTTGGAGCAGAAGTTATCAGGGAAAGAATGCGAACTCGCCCAAGCTCTCCAAACCACAAATAATACTCGGGAAGAAGCCCAAGGTGCTCTGAAGGAAATTCAGGAGGAGAGGAAGATTGCGGCTGGTAAGTCTTTTGCTCATGCAAAGTGGTCTTTATTTTGTGAAAGGAGAAAATTAAGTTGTTAGATTGAATTCTAATTTCTCCAGGGGTGTTTGCGTAGCTGCCACACAACATATCTGATGCCGCCCAATTCTACCAAGCCAAAGAAAAGAAGACTGCGGAGAAGCTCTTTTGGATGCACTATTTGGTGCCGAATTATGTGGTGCCATTTACCGATCAGCTGAAGCAGCTGATCGAACTGCACAAGGCGGCCGAACTAGCCATGAAGGATTTGATTATCGGGCTATGGCCTGCCGAGCCAATTCCAAGCAGTTATTTCGGACTCGTGAAGCGGCTGGTGAGTTCCTGCCCTCGACTCGAAGTCATTAAGCGGTCTGTCTGTATGGAGGGTGCACGGATGGCCTTCGCCCACGCAAAAGTGCACTAGAGAAAGCTAGATGCAAAAAAGCTGATGACCGAGGGACCGCCGGAGGGGAAGGAGCACCACAAGCCCAAATTATATTATGATAGTGTCCTGAAAGGAGCCCGCCTTGTGGCGAAGAAATGCACCAAAGACATTATATTTCCATGAGTACGGTCGTGCTTGTCCTTTGTAATGCTAAACAAGGTCATTTATGTTGTTGGTTGCCTGTTTATGTAAAAGTTTTTCATCCTGTGCGGCCATTTTGAAATATATTAATCCTGAGAGTTGGCCAGTCGTCGGCTTCTGCCCTCATGTAGGAAGTACGGGGGTGTTCGGGATAAACCTGGGCACTCTTTCTCCCATTGTTGGGTCCTTGAAGGAGGTGTTCAGCACAACGAACCAGGCAATCAGACTATAGGGCTTTATCACTCTCACTTAGCCATAGGAGTTTGTCAAAAGTATGGTCGGCGCAGCCCCTGGTGTTCGGAAGACCGCACGAGGGGCTCTATAAGCACCTGATCGGGAGAAAAACCGATCCATCGCACGCTGCATTGGTTATGGCATTATGCGGAATAAATCTTTAAAGATTTTTCAACCTCTCGAATAGCTGACCAGCTCTCGCTGTATCATGACAGTCAGTTTTCGGCTTTCTCTATTGAGGTGCTCGTCCGGAAGAACTGGGACACAATCGCAGTAGTTCTCCCAGCGCTACCTTAGCCGATATAGCAGAACGTAAGGTACCAAAGCATGGGAGCTGGGCAAAGCCAACTATTGACCCAAGACATGATTCGGAGCTGATGCATATAATGCTATAAGTTCGGGGCGCCGAACGACCGAGAAGGTGGTCGGACTTTAATGCCATGTTATGGGTACAAAGAAGCCCCTGGCGTGTTTAAGGCATGACACGATGTATGAATGACCTTATGACAAAAGGTGTCAATAAGAAATGATAGCAGAGAAGCATCATATGAATTTTGAGCAATACGTCTAGGCGTATGAGTAAAAGTAAGTTTGTAAAAGGAAGTGTGAAGGCGGAACCTGCTGAGATCAGGCGGGAAGGAGCTGTGTGCGGATCCGGAGTGTATCCGAATTGTCTTTGAGGGGAATATCTAGGGATTCCATTGCACGTCCAAGCTGATTCCCGGTCGCCAGTCCTGTCCTATGCGAAAGTGACCCTGCAAAGAAAATGCTAGAAACATTTGTGCACCATGGGGCAGTTGAGCCGCGGGATGTGGCCCTTCCCAACTTATGCCGGAGTGTTTAGTTGAGCCCTGGTCGAGCCGAGCTATCATGCCGTGAAGTAGTTCGGACTCCTTTATCGGTGTCCGAGAGTTTGGCCGTCGAATCAAGGTTTGATTGAAAAGGCGCCACTCGCTGCTTCTGTCGTTAAAGTGGCGGTATACTCTTCGGCGCCGAGGTGGAGTTCGGCCTTGCCCCTAACTGTGATTTCGTCACATCGGCCGAGCATTTTGAGCTTGCCATAGGCATAGTGTGGTACCGCGTTGAATCGAGCCAATGTGGTTCGCCCCAGCAGTGTGTGATGATCACTGCTGAGAGGGACAATGTCGAAGACTAACTCTTCGGTATGGTAAATGTTTGGTGATCCGAAGACTACCTCCAGAATGATGGAGCCTATACGACCGGCCTCCACATCTGGTATGACACCTTTAAAGGAGGTTTTAGTGGGTTTGATCATTGAGCGATCGATACCCGTCTAGCGCATTGTGTCCTGATGCAGTAGGTTTAGACTGCTGCCTCCGCCCATAAGGGCTCGCGTGAAGTGGGACCCGCAAACTAGTGGGTCGAGGATAAGTGTGGCTAAATTGCCCTGGTTGGGATTGGCCGGACGGTCTGTATGATCGAAAGTGATTAGCCGTATTTATACTGTGGGGCGACTTGCTCGTTAAGTCGACATCTCGAAAAGTGCACGTCCATTCCCGTTTGGGGATGTGGATGGCGTTTATCATGTTCACCGTTTTGATTTCCGGAGGAAATTGCTTTTGCCCTCTTTTGTTCGGTGATCTGTGCTCCTTGTCGTCTTCATCGCTTTGAGACTCCTTCCCCTTGTTTGCGGCGCCTGACCTGGCGGCTTGATTGAAGACCCAGCATTCTCTGTTGGTATGATCGGCTGCCATTTCTGGGGTACCATGAATCTGGCATGGGCGGTCAAGTATGCGATCCAGGCCGGATGGGCCCAAATTATTCTTTTGAAGTGGCTTTTTCCATTGACCGGACTTAGAGCCACGAAATCTAACATTGACTGCCATGTCTTTGGCATGATTATTATTTTTGTGACGCTTATGTTTGTTGCGTCGAGGTTTGCCGTTGCTATCTCTGGCCTCTGATGTGCCAGGATTGCTTGCTGTGTTGTTGCTACGGGCCAACCAGCTATCTTCGCCCACACAAAATCGGGTCATACGTGTCGTGAGGGCTGCCATGGACTTCGGCTTCTCCTGGCCGACGTGTCGGGCTAGCCACTCATCACGGATGTTATGCTTAAAGGCCACTAGTGCCTCGGCATCCGAACAGTCGATGATTTGGTTCTTTTTAGTTAAGAACCGAGTCTAGAATTTCCTAGCTGACTCTCCGGGCTGTTGGGTTATGTGACTTAGGTCATCAGCGTCCAGTGGTAGCACATAAGTGCCTTGGAAGTTGTCAAGGAATGTGTCTTCCAGGTTCTCCCAACTGCCGATGGAATTTGCTGGCAAGCTATTCAGCCAATGCCGAGCTGGTCCCCTGAGCTTAAGTGGGAGATACTTGATGGCATGTAGACCGTCGCCGCGGGCCATGTGAATGTGGAGAAGGAAATCTTCAATCCATACTGCGGGATCTGTTGTGCCATCGTATGATTCAATGTTTACGGGTTTAAACCCTTCTGGGAATTCATGATCCATTACTTCATCAGTGAAGCAGAGGGGGTGTGCGGCGCCTCTATGCCGGGCTATGTCACGACACAGTTCGAATGAGTCTGGTCTGTTGTGTTCGGCCCGGCCGGACTTGCGGTTAGTGTATCCAGCATGAAGGTCCTCATCACGCATTGTGGCGCTCCCCCGCGATCCGTAGATCGATGTTGACTGTCCTGCTTTGTTTTCCAATACGTCTTGCAGGTCCTGCGTATTGCCCCAGGCTGTAGTGTATTGGCGGCGGGGTGCGGGCTGGTGTTCGGGCTGATATGCCGCTTTGTCTCGGCCACGAGGTGGCCGGTCCGCCTTGTCCCACGCTGGCATTGTAGGCTCTAGCGCCTCCTCTTCGAGTTGAGGTAGCAACCTGCGCTTCGTGTAACTTTTGGTTGGGCGCTTGAGTCCCTATTCCTCGGCTGCCAGGACCTCGATCCATCTGTCTGTTAGCAGATCTTGATCAGCTTGGAGCTACTACTGTTTCTTTTTGAGGCTTTTTGCAGTGGCTATAAGCCGGCGCTTGAAGCGCTCTTGCTCGACGGGATCCTCAGGCACGACAAATATATCGTCGCCGAGGCTCACCTCATCGTCAGAGAGATGCATATAATGGTCTTCCTACACCTCTCCGTCCGTTGCCTGTTCATCTGGGCTAGCTTGCCCGTCCTCCTGCTCGGCCTGCTCGAAGTTAGGCTGGTCAGGGTTGTATTCGTCGTCGGCACCATCCAGATTGCTATTGTCTCCTGTGCCGGCCTTGCTGTGGAGGGGCTTAGAGCGGCATTGATGACGCCCATGCTTTGACTGTTTCCCTGAGGGATTATCCTCTGATGCCTCTTCTCCATTGTTTTCTTTGGGGGTATCCACCATATATATATATATATATATATATATATATATATATATATATCATATGATGAGGTGGCTGTACAGCGCCCAGTGGGCGGTGGTTCCTGTTCTTCTCCTGCATCGTCGTCCATACCGTCGATGTCTTCGGAGTCAAAGTCGAGCACGTCGGTTAAGTCATCGACAGTGGCTATTAAGTGGGTGGTGGGTGGGCTCCGAATTTCTTCGTCGTCCGCTTCCCACTTGAGCCGGACATAATTCGGCCAAGAGTCTCCTAATAAAGAGAGACCTCAATGAATTTAGCACGTCACCCAAGGGTGAGTGTTGAAAGATATCCGCGGAGGTAAACTCCATGATCGGTGCCCAATCAGATTCGACAGGCACGGACGCACGCGGTCCGGAACGTGAAACCGGAGACAAGTCCGGGGTTCCGGTGACACAGGTTTTCTTAGAGGTGGAGCCTGTGTTCGGCCCCGACGCCGATGAGTGCGCGGTCTCCGTGGCGGGGTCCATCCACCTGTCCTCGGATGGCGTGATCTGCTCCAAATTAAAGGCCGGGGCAGCTGTAGGTGCGATAGTCCAAATACCGTCCGAGGGCAGATCTAAGGCATGCATGTCGTGACTGTTCGATGCTCCTGACACAGGCTCGTATGCGCCGAAGATCAAGTCTCCATGAATATCAGCCGTGTAGTTCAAGTTCCCAAATCCGACCTGATGGCCAGGGGCGTAGCTGTCGATCTGCTCCAGATGGCCAAGCGAGTTGGCCCATAGTGCGAAGCCACCGAATACGAAGATCTGTCCGGGGAGGAAAGTCTCACCCTGGATCGCATCGTTCCTGATGATTGGAGGGGCCATCGAGCCTTATAGCAACGACACAGTGGAACTCTCAATGAAAGTACCAATGTCGGTGTCAAAACCGGCGGATCTCGGTTAGGGGGTCCCGAACTGTGCATCTAAGGATAATGGTAACAGGAGGTTGGAGACACGATGTTTACCCAGGTTCGGGCCCTCACAATGGAGGTAATACCCTACTTCCTGCTTGATTGATCTTGATGATATGACTATTTCAAGAGTTGATCTACCACGAGATCGTAGAGGCTAAACCCTAGAAGCTAGCCTATGATTATGATTGTTCTTGTCCTACGGACTAAACCCTCCAGTTTATATAGACACCGGAGGGGGCTAGGGTTACACGGAGTCGGTTACAGAGGAGGAGATCTACATATCCGAACCGCCAAGCTTGCCTTCCACGCCAAGGAGAGTCCCATCCCGACACGGTATGAAGTCTTCAATCTTGTATCTTCATAGTCCAACAGTCCGGCCAAAGTATATAGTTTGGCTGTCCGGATACCCCCTAATCCAGGATTCCCTCATCAAGCCCATGTATTTCTTCAATAGGTGGTAAATTGTTTACATCCTTAGCTTTAATACCTTTTTCTCTCATAGATTTCTTTGCCTCTTGCATATCTTCAGGACTGAGATATAAGATACCCCTCTTCTTCGGAGTGGGTTTAGGCGGTGGTTCAGGAAGAGTCCAATCATCATAATTTTTCAATATGTTATTCAATAATTCTTCGGCTTGCCCAATAGTTCGTTCCCTGAAAACACAACCATCACAACTGTCTAGGAAATCCCTAGAAGCATCGGTCAGTCCATTATACAAGATATCAAGTATTTCATTTTTCATAAGAGGATGATCAGGCAAAGCATTAAGCAATTGGATAAGCCTCCCCCAAGCTTGTGGGAGACTCTCTTCTTCAATTTGCACAAAGTTAAATATTTCCTGTAAGGCAGCTTGTTTCTTATGAGCAGGGAAATATTTTTCAGAGAAGTAATAAATCATGTCCTGGGGACTACGCACACAACCAGGAGCAGGAGTATTGTACCAGGTGTTAGCATCACCCTGTAATGGGAACGGAAATATTTTGAGAATATAATAAGAGCAAATTTTCTCATCATGAGCAAAAAGGGTGGCTATGTCATTCAAATTAGTAAGATGTGCCACAACAGTTTCAGTTTCATAGCCATGGAAAGGATCAGATTCAACCATAGTAACCAACTCTGGGTCGATAGAGAATTCATAGTCCTTATCGTCAACAAAATAGGTGAAGTAGCAAACTAAGGATCACATTTCATCTTATCATTCAAAGTTTTTTCTTTATACTTGCATAAAAAAATTTCTAGATCATATCTATCCTTACAAGAAAGAATATCCCTAGTTGCCTCCTCATTCATAACATAACCTTCTGGTACCTTTGTCAATTCATATCTAGGAGGGCTAGTTCTAATAGGTGTTTCAAGATTTTCAGTTCCAAGCTCTTCATACGTTTCAACATTCTCAAAAGCTCTAGTTCTAGCAAGTTGTTCATCAAGAAATTCACCTAGTGGCACATTATCACCAAGCAAGGTACTAGCATCATCGTAAATATCATTCATAGCAGAAGTAGCATCATCAATAACTTGCGACATATCAGGACTAACATCATGTGGTGGTGTTGCAAGTCTACTTATAACAAAAGGTGAATCTAAAGCGGAGCTGGATGGCAGTTCCTTACCTCCCCTCGTCTTAGAGGAAAAAATCTTAGTCTTAGCATCCTTCAGATTCTTCATAGTGATAATTTGATAATAATCCCAAGTGACTCAACAAATATAGCTATGACCCCGACAACGGCCCCAAAAAAAGGCCTTGAGAACCCACAAGTATAGGGGATCGCAACAGTTTTTGAGGGTAGAGTATTCAACCCAAATTTATAGATTTGACACAAGGGGAGCCAAAGAATATTTGCAAGTATTAGCAACTGAGTTGTCAATTCAATCACACCTAGAGATTAATTATCTGCAGAAAAGTGATCAGTAGCACAGTAATATGATAGCTTTGATAGTAGTGGTAGCAGCAACAGTAACGGTAATAGTGATAGTAATAGTTTTGTAGTAGTAACGATAGTAACAACAACAGTAGTAACTTAGCAAGATCAGTATGTTGGAAAATCGTAAGCATTAACACACGGTGAATACATGAACTCCTCAAACTACGGTCATCACCGGGAAGTGTCCCGACTATTCTCACTCCGGGGTTGCAGATCATAACACGTAGTAGGTGACTATAACTTGCAAGATCAGATCAACATAGATATAATGATGATAACATAAACGGTTCAGATCAGAAATCATGGCACCCAGGCCCAAAGTGACAAGCATTAAGCATGGCAAAGTCATAGCAACATCAATCTTAGGACATAATGGATACTAGGGATTAAGCCCTAACAAAACTAACTCGATTACATGATGAATCTCATCTAACTCCTCACCGACCAGCGAAGCTACGAAGGAATTACTCACTCCCAGTGGGGAGCATCATGTAATTGGCGATGGAGAAGGGTTGGTGATGATGGAGATCAAAGAACCCCCTCTCCGAAGCCCCAAACGGACTCTACATCTGGCCTCCCGATGAAGAACACAAGGTGGCGGTGGCTCCATCTCGTGAAACGCGATAATTCTTTCTCCCTGATTTTTTTCCTGGAAATATGTGATTTTATAGCATCGGTTTCAGGGTCTATGGGGCCACCAGGTGGGGACAAGCCACCTGGGCGCGCCTGGAGGGGGGCGCCCTGGTGGGTTGTGCCCATCCAGGTGCCCCCCTCAAGTAGTTCTTGGCTCCAGAAATTATCTTTATTTGTATAAAATTCCTCGCAAAGTTTCGTTCCAATCCGAGAACTTTATTTCTGCACAAAAACAACACCATGGTAGTTCTGCTGAAAACAACATCAGTCCGGGTTAGTTTCATTCAAATCATGCAAATTAGAGTCAAAACAAGAGAAAAAGTGTTAGGAAAAGTAGATACGACAGAGACATATCACATATCATGTCACATATTTTGATTGCATGTGATGTTTATCTTTTAGGCATCTTATTTTGCTTAGAACGGCGGTAGCATTATAAGATGATCCCTTCATTTAATTTCAAGATAAAAGTTTTCTCCCTGAGTATGCACCGTTGCTACAGTTCGTCGTTTTGAGACACCACATGATGAACGGGTGTGATAGACTCTATGTTAGATACAAAGGGTGTAAGACAATTTTGCACATGCAGAATACTTGGGTTAAACTTAACAAGCCTAGCATGTACAGACATGGTCTCGGAACACTTGAGACCGAAAGGTCGAATGTGAATCATATAGTAGATATGATCAACATACAGATGTTCACCATTGATGACAACTGCTACCTCTTGAGCATGCGTTGGTTTTCCCTTGAAGAGGAAAGGGTGATGCACCAAAGTAGCGTAAGTATTTCCCTCAGTTTGGAGAACCAAGGTATCAATCTAGTAGGAGACGACACACAAGTCACCTAGTACCTGCACAAACAATCAAGAACCTTACAACCAATGTGATAAAGGGGTTGTCAATCCCTTCACGGCCACTCGCAAAAGTGAGATCTGATAAAGATAGTAAATATTTTTGGTATTTTTGTTATATAGATTGGAAAGTAAAGATTGCAAAATAGTAAACGAGATGCTATGTAAATAAAAGAGATGTAAAATAATTGAAAAGAGACCTGGGTCCATAGGTTTCACTAGTGGCTTCTCTCGAGATAGCATGTATTACGGTGGGTGAACAAATTACTGTCGAGTGATTGATAGAAAAGCGCATAGTTATGAAGACATCTAAGGCAATGATCATGAACATAGGCATCACGTCCGTGTCAACTAGACCAAAATGATTCCGCATCTACTACTATTACTCCACACATCGACCGCTATCCAGCATGCATCTAGAGTATTAAGTTCATAAGAACGGAGTAACGCATTAAGAAAGATGACATGATGTAGAGGTATAAACTCAAGCAATATGATATAACCCCATGTTTTTATCCTCGATGGCAACAATACAATACGTGCCTTGCTGCCCCTACTGTCACTGGGAAAGGACACCGCAAGATTGAACCCAAAGCTAAGCACTTCTCCCATTGTAAGAAAGATCAATCTAGTAGGCCAAACTAACCAATAATTCAAAGGCACTTGCAAAGATATCAAATCATGCATATAATAATTCAGAGAAGAACCAAATAATATTCATAGATAACCTTGTTCATAAATCCACAATTCATCGGATCTTGGCAAACACACCGCAAAAGAGTATTATATCGAATAGATCTCTAAGAACATCGAGGAGAACTTTGTATTGAGAATCGAAGAGAGAGAAGAATCCATCTAGCTAATAACTATGGACCCAAAGGTCTGTGGTAAACTACTCACGCTTCATCGGAGAGGCAATGGTGTTGATGTAGAAGCCCTCCGCGATCGATTCCCCCTCCAGCAGATCACCGGAAAAGTCCCCAAGATGAGATCTCATGGGTACAGAAGGTTGCAGTGGTGTAAAAGTGGTTTCGTGTCTCTCCCTGACGTTTCTAGGGTATAAGAGTATATATAGGAGAAAGAAGTACGTCGGTGGAGCTACATGGGGCCCACGAGGGTGGGGGCGCACCCTCCTGCCTCGTGGCCTCCTCGTAGAGTCCCAGACTTCAACTGCAAGTCTTCTGGATTGCTTTTGGTCCAAGAAAGATCCTCGCGAAGGTTTCATTCCGTTTGGACTCCGTTTGGTATTCCTTCTCTGTAGAAGTCTAAAATAGGCAAAAAGCAGAAACCGGCACTGGGCCTCTGGTTAATAGGTTAGTCCCAAAAATAATATAAAAGAGAATATTAAACCCATTAAACATCCAAAACAGATAATATAATAGCATGGAACAATCAAAAATTATAGATACGTTGGAGATGTATCAAGCATCCCCAAGCTTAATTCATGCTCGTCCTCGAGTAGGTAAATGATAAAACCAGAATTTTTGATGTGGAATGCTACCTAGCATATTTATCAATGTAATTTTCTTTATTGTGGCATGCATGTTTAGATCTGAAAGATTCAAGACAAAAGTTTAATATTGACATAAAAATAATAATACTTCAAGCATACTAACAAAGCAATCATGTCTTCTCAAAATAACATGGCCAAAGAAAGTTATCCCTACAAAATCATATAGTCTGGCCATACTCTATCTTCATCACACAAAGTATTTAATCATGCACAACCTCGGTTTCAGCCAAGCAATTGTTTCATACTTTAGTATTTTCAACCTTTTTCAATCTTCACTCAATACATGAGCGTGAGCCATGGACATAGCACTATAGGTGGAATAGAATGGTGGTTGTGGAGAAGACAAAAGGGAGAAGATAGTCTCACGTCAACATATCAACGGGCTATGGAGATGACCATTAATAGATATCAATGTGAGTGAGTAGGGATTGCCATGCAACGGATGCACTGGAGCTATAAGTTTATGAAAGCTCAACAAAAGAAACTAAGTGGGTGTGCATCCAACTTGCTTGCTCACGAAGACCTAGGGCACTTTTGAGGAAGCCCATCATTGAATACACAAGCCAAGTTCTATAATGAAAAAATCCCACTAGTATATGAAAGTGACAACATAGGAAACTCTCTATCATGAAGATCATGGTGCTACTTTGAAGCACAAGTGTGGTAAAAGGATAGTAGCATTGCCCCTTCTTTATTTTTCTCCCATTATTATTATTTTTATTTGGGCCTTTTCTCTTTTTTTATGGCCTCTTTTTTTTTATTTAGTCCAGAGTCTCATCCCGACTTGTGGGGGAATCATAGTCTCCATCATCCTTTCCTCACTGGGACAATGCTCTAATAATGAAGATCATCACACTTTTATTTACTTACAACTCAAGAACTACAACTCAATAGTTAGAACAAAATATGACTCTATGTGAATGCCTTCGGCGGTGTACCGGGATGTGCAATGATTCAAGAGTGACATGTATGTAAAATTATGAACGGTGGCTTTGCCAGAAATACGATGTCAACTACATGATCATGCAAGGCAATATGACAATGATGGAGCGTGTCATAATAAACCGAACTGTGGAAAGTTGCATGGCAATATATCTAGGAATGACTATGGAAATGCCATAATAGGTAGGTATGGTGGTTGTTTTCAGGAAAGTATATGGTGGGTGTATGGTACCGGCGAGAGTTGCGCGATACTAGAGAGGCTAGCAATGATGGAAGGGTGAGAGTGCGTATAATCTATGGAATCAACATTAGTCATAAAGAACTCACATACTTGTTGCAAAAATCTACAAGTCATCAAAACAAAGTACTACACGCATGCTCCTAGGGGAAGGGTTGGTAGGATTTAACCATCACGCGATCCCGACCTCCACACAGAAGGAAGGCAATCAATAAATAAATCATGCTCCAACTTCATCACATAACGGTTCACCATACATGCATGCTACAGGAATCACAAACTTTAACACAAGTATTCCTCAAATTCACAACTAATCTACTAGCATGTCTCTAATATCACCATCTTCATATCTCAAAACAATCATAAAGAATCAAACTTCTCATAGTATTCAATGCACTTTATATGAAAGTTTTTATTATACCCATCTTGGATACCCATCATATTAGGACTAATTTTATAACCAAAGCAAATTACCATGTTGTTCTAAAAGACTCTCAAAATAATATAAGTGAAGCATGAGAGATCAATAATTTCTATAAAATAAAACCACACCGTGCTCTAAAAAGATATAAGCGAAGCACTAGAGCAAAATTGTCTAGCTCAAAAGATATAAGTGAAGCACATAGAGTATTCTAATAAATTCCGATTCATGCCTATCTCTCCCAAAATTTGTGTACAGCAAGGATGACTATGGTAAACTAAAAAGCAAAGACTCAAATCATACAAGACGCTCCAAGCAAAACACATATCATCTGGTGAATAAAAATATAGCCTCAAGTAAAGTTACCGATAGACGAAGACGAAATAGGGGATGCCTTCCGGGGCATCCCCAAGCTTAGGCTTTTTGTTGTCCTTGGATCATATTGGGGTGCCTTGGGCATCCCCAAGCTTAGGCTCTTGCCACTCCTTATACCAAAATCCATCAAATCTTTACCCAAAAACATGAAAACTTCACAACACAAAACTTCAACAGAAAATCTCATGAGCTCCGTTAGTATAAGAAAATAAACCACCACTTTAAGGTACTGTAATGAACTCATTCTTTGTTTATATTGGTGTTAAACCTACTGTATTACAACTTCTCTATGGTTCATACCCCCCGACACTACTCATAGATTCATCAAAATAAGCAAACAACACACGAAAAAACAGAATCTGTCAAAAACAGAACAGTCTGTAGCAATCTGTAACTTTCGAATATTTATGTAAGTCTAAAAATTCTGAAATAAATTGGTGGACGTGAGGAATTTGTCTATTAATAATCTGCAAAAAGAATAAACCTAAAGTCACTCTCCAGTAAACAATTACAGCTATTCTCGTGAGCGCAAAAGTTTCTGTTTTTTACAGAAAGATCGCAAAGACTTCACCCAAGTCTTCCCAAAGGTTCTACTTGGCACAAACACTAATTAAAACATAAAACCACATCTAAACATAAGCTTGATCAATTATTTATTACTAAAGAGTAGCAAAAAGCAAAGAAGAAAAATAAAGTTGGGTTGCCTCCCAACAAGCGCTATCGTTTAACGCCCCTAGCTAGGCATAAAAGCAAGAATAGATATAGGTATTGCCATCTTCGGTATACAATCCATAAGTGGCTCTCGTAGTAGATTCATAAGGCAATTTAATTTTCTTTCTAGGTAAGTGTTCCATGCCTTTCCTTAACGGAAATTGTAATCTAGTATTTCCTTCTTTCATGTCAATAATTGCACTCATCAATGGAAATTCTCATGGATTTGAGAGACTCATTGATATCATGCTTAGGTGGAATATATCTAAGTTTCAAAGAATCAAAATCAAGCGATCCATGTTTCTAGCCAACTCATCAATTTAAGCATTTTTTCTTCAGTCAAAGCATTGAAATTCTTTTGCGAACTCATAAATTCTTTAACACTATTCTCAAAATTAGAGGGCATCTTATTAAAATTTCCATAGGAGTTGTTCCAGGAATTACCATAATTATTAGAGGAATTACTAGGAAATGGTCTAGAATTAAAATTGCCTCTATACGCATTGTTACCAAAATTGTTCCTACCAACAAAATTCACATCCATAGATTAATTATTATTCTCAATCAAAGTGGACAAAGGCATATCATTAGGATCAGAAGAAACACTTTTATTAGCAAACAATTTCATAAGTTCATCCATCTTTCCACTCAAAACATCAATCTCTTTAATCGCTTGAACTTTTTTACTAGTGGATCTTTCGGTGTGCCTGAGGGAGTCCTGGATTAGGGGGTCCTCGGACAGCCGAACTATATACTTTGGCCGGACTGTTGGACCATGAAGATACAAGATTGAAGACTTCGTCCCGTGTCCGGATGGGACTCTCCTTGGCGTAGATGGCAAGCTTGGCAATTCGGATATGTAGATCTCCTTCTCTGTAACCGACTCTGTGTAACCCTAGCCCCCTCCAGTGTCTATATAAACCGGAGGGTTTAGTCCGTAGGACATCATCAACAATCATAATCATAGGCTAGCTTCTAGGGTTAGCCTCTACGATCTCGTGGTAGATCAACTCTTGTAATACTCATATCATCAAGATCAATCAAGCAGGAAGTAGGGTATTACCTCCATCGAGAGGGCCCAAACCTGGGTAAACATCGTGTCCCCAGCCTCCTGTTACCATTAGCCTTTGACGCACAGTTCGGGACCCCCTACCCGAGATCCGCCAGTTTTGACACCGACATTGGTGCTTTCATTGAGAGTTCCACTGTGTCATCGCGGTAAGGTTTGATGGCTCACCTTGTTGTCAAGAACAACATCACCTCTGGGGGAGCCCTGGCCCTAGGCCAAACTCTCCGACTAGGCGGCTTCGTCATGACCGCCCGATGGGTTGTCACGCCGACGATGACTTCTTAGGTCATCAGAAACAGCCTCCACGTCAACTCGGAACTTGCCGAACAGATGGATCCGATGGAGCTCTCTTTTGTGAATGAGCTCTTGGATCGCATCGCCGCTCTGGGTGTCGCTACGGACTATGATCGTATTGGGCTTAAACCTGGCCAAAGGGAGATTAACTCTCCGCCGGTCATCCATGAGATAGCGGTAGTGGAAGAGCAACGCATGGATTCTCCCTCTATTTTGAGGATGAACTATGTCCGGATTTCCGAGCTCTCCGAGCCGGATACCAGTTTGCGGGAGGATATGACCCAAACCCCGAACTTAGAATCGGGCGGCAGGCCAGAAAAATTGGGCAACATCCCGGAGCCCGAGCTGCCAAGCTCGGAAGTTTCTCTGCCCCTGGGACTCAGATTGGGTCAGGGTTTGGACTTAAATCTACCCACCCACCCAGATTCAAGCAATCTTTCCCACGTCAAACAAGGGCCCCAAGAAACAGTACATCACTTCTGGGCCAGATTCCTCCTTGTAATAAACAAGGTTAAGGACTGTCAAGAGGAAGACACAATATCATTCTTTTGCAAAAATTGCACGGACAAGGGAATCCTCAACGCCATAAGTCGCCGCGACATAGTATGCTTTGCTGACTTGGCGGCCATAGTATAGAAGTACTGTGCGATGGAAAGTGCCTGGAAAACCCAAACAAAATTCTGGGATCCTCCGGCTCTCACTAAACCCTTCATCCGAACTAAAAGGGTAACCTCTGACAAGTCACCCGATTCAATTACCAAAAAACCAAGGCCCGCTGCAGGGCGTGGAACCGTATTGGAGGAATGGCTCAATGGGCCATGCAAAATTCACAGCACACCGAATACCATACCAACACATAGCCTTAGAGCATGTTGGATACTCCGGCAGGTAGCGAAAAGCAGCGAGGATCTCCTTATCAACCATACCACAGAGCAACATCCTGCCGAATATAACAATACGGTACTGATAGTCTTCGAGACTTTCTCCTCAAATAATAGGCGTAAGCGAGCACTCCGCAGCCTCGCCGAAATCTGCCACGTTGCAGCAATGAATCGATGGAACGACACAGCTATAACTTTCAATGCCAGTGACGAACCTCAATTCCGAACAGTTCGGGCACCAGCCGCTTTGGGCCTTAGTCCAATCGTGGACGGCTTCCAGCTTACTAAAGTGCTCATGGACGGCGGCAACGGATTAAACCTCATCTACGAGGAGGCCCTCAACAAGATAGAAATAGACAAGAGACACATTGAGCGGAGCAGCACGACCTTCAGGGAATCATCCCTAGTCAGGAGGCATGATGTGCGGGAAAAATCACACTAGATGTGGTATTCGGCACGCCGGAGAATTACAGGTCCGAAGAAATCACATTCCAAGTGGCCCCATTCAGCAGTGGATACCACGCCCTTTTAGGGCGGGATGCATTGGCAAGCTTTCAAGCTATACCCCATTACGGGTACATGAAGCTCAAAATGCCCGGGCCCAATGGAATCATCACTCTAGCTAGTGATCCGGACGTCACACTCCGCGCCGAAAATAAAACCGCCGCACTGGCCCTTGAGGCATTACCTGAAGCTCTAGAGGCCGAAGAACTAACCACGCTGCGCACCACGGTGGACAGGGACGACGTAATACTCGACAAGCGACCCAAGTCCACCTCTTTCAAACCGGCGAATGAGATAGTCAAATTCCAGGTCCACCCAATGGACCCTACAAAAACAGCTTCCATTGGGACACAGCTGAACCCCACAATAGACGCCGCACTATGAGAGTTCTTGCGTGAGAATTGGAACATCTTTGCCTAGCATCCTTCAGACTTGCCAGGCATCCCACGCAGGATGTCGAACATAACCTAAACATACTGAAGGGATACCAGCCGGTCAAGCAGACTCTTCGGCGCTTCTCAGAACCTAAACGACAAGCCATGGGAGAAGAGCTAGCCAAGTTACTCAAAGCCGGATTCATCAGAGATATAAAACATCCGGACTGGTTAGCAAACCCGGTGATGGTACCAAAGAAGGACAAATCCTGACGCCTATGTGTCGATTTCAAGGACCTTAACAAGGCCTGCCCCAAGGATCCCTTCCCCCTCCCCCGCATTGATCAAATCATCAACGCTACCGCAGGACACAACTCATTGTGTTTCCTCGATGCATACTCCGGATACCATCAAATAAATATGGCAGAGTCTGACCAAGCCGCAACGACATTCATCACACCATATGGCCCTTTCTGCTTCAACACCATGCCATTCGGGCTCAAACACGCCAGCGCAACCTACAACGCATGATTCAAACATGCCTGGAAAAACAAATCGGTAAAACAGTGGAGGCATACGTGGACGACGTGGTCATCAAAACAAGACACATTCAAACTTTAATAGATGACTTGAGGCTCACGTTCGACAACCTCCGAACATATGAAATCAAGCTCAACCCGGAAAAATGTGTTTTTGGCGTACCCTTCGGGAAGTTGCTCGGCTTCATCGTTTCCAATAGAGGAATTGAAGCAAATCCAGGAAAAATCCGAGCTCTGTCACAGTTGGCTACCCCAACAGACCTCAAGCAAATCCAGAAATTAACTGGATGTGTGGCTGCCTTAAGCCGCTTTATCTCCCGACTGGGAGAAAAGACACTACCTCTTTATCGCTTTCTTCGACGCACCGAACACTTTGAGTGGACGGATGTGGCCACTGCCGGACTGGAAAAAATAAAGGCCCTCTTGGCCAGCAATCCAATCCTAACCGCACCAAATACCGGTGAACCCATGCTATTATATATAGCCGCAACACACCAGGTTGTAAGCGCAGTGCTCGTCGTCGAACGAGAAACGAACGGACACAAATTCCCGCTTCAAAAGACGATATACTACGTATCCAGTGTCCTCACTCCATGCAAGTCCTGGTACCCATATTATCAAAAGATAGATTACGCAGTCTTCATGGCATCCCAAAAACTACGACACTACTTTCAAGAGTGTTCGATCACGGTGGCCTCCGAAGTACCACTCAATGATATAATAAATAACCGCGACGCCACGGGCCGGATTGCTAAATGGGCTATCGAGCTCCTTCTATTCGACATAACATACAAACCACGGCGAGCCATTAAGTCGCAAGTACTGGCTAACTTCGTCTCCGAATGGACAGAGGCCGAACTCCCTAGAGAGTACGACACATACTCCAATTGGATCATGCACTTTGACGACTCCAAAATGCTGGCCGGATTGGGAGCGGGTGTTGTCCTGACATCCTCCACCGGAGACACGGTCCAGTATGTACTCCAAATACTATTCACAGACTCCAACAATGCAGCCGAATCCAAGGCTCTGTTGCATGGTCTTTGGATGGCAGTCTCCATGGGCATCCAACGCCTAGAAGTGCGCGGGGATTCGAACCTCGCAATATCTCAGATAAATGGAGACTTTGATGCCAAGGATCCGAAAATGGCGGCTTACCATAATGCCGTCCTCAACATGTTAGCTCGGTTCGAGGGGCTCGAATTCCATCATGTGGTTCGAGAAAACAATCAAGGGCAGATATCCTCGCCCGCGTCGGCGCCAAGCGCGACCCCGTCCCACCTAATATCTTCTTGGAATGGTTGTTCAAGCCATCCGTGGTATGGGAAGGTGAGACCGACAATACCAGTCCAGAACCGAATATAACCCCAGATACTGAACCATATGATGTAATCGGAGACTCTGCCACCAAAATAACACCTTCTTCCCACGTAATTATGGCTGTCATTGCCCCGTGGACAGAACCCTTCTTAGCCTACCTAAATAGGCAAGAACTCCGCCAGGCCCAAAATGAAGCACGTTGCATTGTGCGGTGCTCTAAAGCCTACAAAGTCCACGAGGGAGAGCTTTATAAGAAAAGTACCACCGGAGTGCTCCAGAGATGCATCTCCAAAGAGGAAGGGTGGCAGCTCTTGGCCGAAATCCATGCCGGACTCGGCGGCCACCACGCCGCAGCTCGGGCACTTGTAAGCAAGGCCTTCCGTACAGGTTTTTACTGGCCGACGGCCTGAGCAGATGCACAGGACCTTGTCCAACATTGCGTCGGTTGCAAACTTTTTGCCAATCAGAGCCATATGCCCCCTACCGTTCTCCAAACAATCCCCATAACTTTGCCCTTCGCGGTCTGGGGGATCGATATGGTCGGACCCCTTAAAGGAGGAAGCCATAAGAAAAAATACTTATTGGTCATGGTGGACATGTTCACCAAATGGATAGAAGCCAAACCAGTTAAAACGGCCGAATCCGGACCAGTGATAAACTTCATATTAGGGGTTGTACACCGTTACAGTGTCCCCCACTGCATCATCACTGACAATGGCTCACATTTCATAGCCGATGAAGTGAAAACTTGGTGCGTCAATATGGGCATTAAGCTCGATTACGCCTCTATCTACCACCCCCAAACAAACGGTCAAGTCGAACGTGCAAATGGTCTTATCATGAGCGGCATCAAACCCAGACTAGTGCGGTCATTGAAGGAATCAGATACGCACTGGGTCGAGGAGCTTGACTCCGTACTATGGGGGCTGAGGACCACGCCAAATCGCACTGCCGGATACACACCATTCTTTATGGTGTATGACGCAGAGGCGATATTGCCCTGCGATATTATTCATGACTCACCTCGGGTGCGCATGTATGAAGAGAGAGAAGACGAGCTCAATTGGCAGGACAATCTAGATGCCCTGGAGGAGGAGCGCGATGTAGCAAAAGCCCGTTCCGCATTCTATCAGTAGCAGGCTCGAAGGTATCAAAGCAGAGAAGCGCGGGCCAAAACTTACAACATTGGCGAACTCGTTCTACGCTTACCGGAGAAGAAAAAGGACAAGCTCAAGCCCAAGTGGGAGGGTCCCCTAATCATTGATAAAGTTCTCACCAGAGGAGCGTACCGCCTGCGTGATGCATCAGATAATCTATTAGAGCCGAACCCATGTAATGCGGCCAGACTCCGAAGATTCTACGCCTAAGCGCCAGACTCTGTGTTTGTCTCCTTACCTCCTCCCCTTTTTATATCGTATCCTCTTTCTTTCTACTTCTTTCTTTTTTATACTGCTCTAGAAGGCTTAAAGTGTGACACATTTACACAATTTCGCCGCGCTATGTGCGCTACTTATACCTGGGGGCTTCTTATATAGAAGCTTAATATACTATTTTCTGGGCTTCATGCCCAGTGCACATGTGTAACTTCTCCATATGTGCCCCTTTTTTCACCATTATATGCATCAATATGACTTAAGTTTTGGCCAAGCTGGGTTGCCTGGCTCTTGTGTTTATGCCCTACATTCCTGTTAATTCGGCTAGGGCATAAGGGGAGCACCTCTGTGATTGTTACTCCCGGGTTAGTCGGATGTGTACCTCAGACTGGGTGAAGCCTAAAGCTAGCGTTCTTAAGGGAATATTCGGTAGGTGAACAAAAGATGTTTTTTGTCTATCACAACATAAATCCCCATATGTTTTATATCCTGCGTCTCTGTTCGCAGTTCGGACATGCACATTGATGCATGCGTACCCAGGGAAAGGAACCCTTAACGGAACTATTCTCTCTAGAAGATGTTTCTTACTATCCATGTAATAGAACATAACTAGTTGGGTACTTGTCTGTTCAAGCACTGATGACCCCTACGCCTAGTTTCCATGCGTACCCCGGTTTTACATAACTGAGCGGTTATTCGGATACACTTCGGACCATCGGGTCCGAAGGCTGAAGCAAAAAGGTCCGCCAAGACAAATGATTTACAAATCCGGCTAGGGACTACATGCGTCCACTGAAGTACATAGTCACTTGGACTGGCTAAATTCTTCTTCTATGCCATCCAACAGGCTGTCTAGCCTACAATCCGGTTGGGAATACTTTGCGGCTAATTCTAGTTGGTCATATACCAGAGTTACGGGGATTTCTTCCCCATCTGGCCCTACAGGTCCAACCTCGGCCATATGGTTCGGATCAGCCCTGGCATATCGCGTCTTCACCATGGCCCAGGCTTCCCTTGCACCTTGTCGGCAGGTCGATACCTTCCACAATTGGAAGCGCCACCGTGCTCCCTTGAGCATCTCCACAAGCTCCCCCATGCCTCCGGGCAGGGAAACGGATGGCCACAAGGCCTGCGCTATAACCTGCATCACCTACTGAACTCGTTCGTGCAGTTGTGAGAGATCTTGCAGCAGATTGCCTGCAGATCCGGGCATCTCCTCTTTAGGACAGCCCGTCAGCATACCTACAGACATAACTCTGTTAACACATTTCTTCGCCGAACTATACTGCAATGCATTTAGTCACTTACCATAAATGCCGCGTCGAAGCCTCCTGTTCTCCTTCACGGAGTCAGCAAGCTGAGCTTGAACATCTGCTAATTCGATGCTCAGCCAGATATTTGCATATTGGAGCTTGTTTTTCTCTTGCCTAACATGCGTAAGCATTCGCTCGCCAGCCTTTAGCTTTCTTCGAACATGCAGCTCATTCTCTTTTGCGATCTCCAGATTCTCTCCGGGATTGTCTGCAGAATCCTTTGTTAGATTTGTAAAGCATGCCGAATATTAACTGGTATACATCCTTAAATTCTCTTTGATCGAGACAAGTATTACCAGATGAGGCCTTCTGGGATTCCTCTATTTTGGCAACTACGGCCCTCAGCTGGGCCTTGCATTCCTCCAGCTCTTGAGATGAATGGGTATTCTTCTCTACAAGAACCTATGCATACAATGATCCTTAAATCAGTTGTGCCAACTGTTTCAAGTCTCAGGGGCTACTGATATACATACTTATCAAATTTTCTTACCCGTATATCCTTTACATACTGATCCGTGGCTCTGGCGAGTCCATCTTGAGCAGCTCGGATGTACGCGTCTCTTGAGTTAAAGGCATTAAATGCCTCTTCGGAGAAACTATCGCCGCGGAGTACGGCTCGTCGTTGCCGGTGATTCATGGCGCTATCCACTTTGGAGTTCGTAGCAGATATTCTATTCGCATCCTCTGTAGGAGGATAGTTCAGCGTTGTCCCCACATTAGCCTCCACCCTTGAGGCCAGTTCTGGAATCCGGCTGGCGGAGGCGTGGCCGGCAGGGTCTCCGGATATAGTCCGGTGACTACTCTTTCTGCCAAGACACAATGGACACCGTTACATTTCAAAGACGATAATCACGGAGCAAGTTTTAAAATTATACCTCTACGATAGTGTCTCAATCCTAAACGCCTTCCTCTTAAGCCTGCCCGGCTTGGGTGCCCTTTGCTGATGAGCCCCCGTAGGCTCGGCACGGCGCTCTGATAGCCGTTTCTACAAAGTACAATATATGTGCAGGGGGTAAGGCATAAGGAAAGGATCCTATTCGGAAGTTAGGATTTCTGTTTTACTTACATTTGACACAGGGAGCAGTCCAGGATAGTCGGCGATGATGGCCACCGAGGTGCCGTCACGGCTCACCTGGTAAAATGTCCCGTCGATAAGCTCCACAGATATGTCCAGATCTTCTTCAAGTCCGGGGTCAAGGGCCCGGTCAGGGTCCTCTGGCTGTGGAGAGGGGCTGTTAATCTCCCTTATGGCCTTTTTCAGTTCCTGCTAGGAATTGGCAAGGTAAGTATTTATGATAAAGATTGCGGGAACGAATGGAGTTGAGTAAAGGATAGCAGCTCACCCAGCTTGGGGGGTTGCACATAGAAAATCCGTCCCGTGGCTTAATACGGAGGAACTCCTCTTCTTCCCCCTTGTATAAATCGGACAATATTTTAGCCAGAGCAGCGGTGGAGTCCGGACCTTTACGACCACAGCAGGTAGCATCGTCTTCTCCGAAGTGCCACATGGGTTTCCTCCGATATTGAAGTGGATGCACCCCCCCCCCCCGCATTATGCATACGGACATAACTTCGATTGTTGTCAACCTAATTTGGCCAGCGTTTTTATCCTGCCCATCAGGTAAAGGACTTCTCTATTATCTTCCTCCTGGGGGCTCCGGGGGCGCCAGCTTTGGCGTTTCTTCAGCGGAGCATTACTGAACTTAGGAAGGCCTGTCCGAATTGGGTCCAGAAGGGGAACGTCCTCCACATAAAACCACTCCGAGGGCCAGTCTTCGGATGCCTTCTTTGGAGTGGCGGACAAGTATCCGGTCTCGGTGACGCGCCATATTTCGGCTCCGCCCACTTGATATATTGATCCCTCTTGATTACGGGGGACGAGGCAGAATAGCCTCTTCCATAGCTCAAAATGAGCCTCGCAACCCAGAAATAGCTCGCAAAAGGCAACATAACCTGCGATGTGCCATACGGAGGCAGGAGTAAAATTATGCAGCTAGAGGCCATAGAACTCCAAGAACCCGCGGAGGAACAGGTGGATTGGAAACCCGAGTCCCCTCAGCAAATAAGGGACAAGGCATACCCGCTCCCCGTGAGATGGGTTGGGAAAACTCTCTGCTTGGTCCCTGCCATTATAGGTGGCTAGTCCGGCTCAGATGGGGACCATGTATGCAGGTGGAAGAAACCCCTGGATCTGCAACTCTACTAATCAACTATGGGGAACGGAACACTTCTCCCAATCACCTGGCCTAGTGCTACGAGAGCAAGAGGAGGAGCTGCAATGGTCGGCCATGATTGGATAGTTTCTTCTGGGCGTGCTATGATGAGATGCTTGCTGAAGGGAAGGTAGTGTGATTTGGATCTGAGGATCCCCGTCCCTTTAAATAGACGATTTATTTACATAGTCAGGGTGGCAAATGTAAAAATGCCCTGACTTCTCGTATTCACTCGACACTTGAAGATAACCGTTATTGAAGCATAGAAGCCGAGGAGTACAACATTGATGGGAAGCTGGACACTATTTGTTATAACAGGTACTCTGGATTCGGAGATGGAGCCCGCCTTGCAATGCAAAGACAATCTGCGCGCCGGACTCATCATCATTGAAGCCTGGTACGGGGACTACTGAGGGAGTCCTGGATTAGGGGGTCCTCGGACAGCCGGACTATATACTTTGGCCAGACTGTTGGACCATGAGGATACAAGATTGAAGACTTCGTCCCGTGTCCGGATGGGACTCTCCTTGGCGTGGAAGGCAAGCTTGGCAATTCGGATATGTAGATCTACTTCTGTGTAACCGACTCTGTGTAACCCTAGCCCCCTTCGGTGTCTATATAAACCGGAGGGTTTAGTCCATAGGACATCATCAACAATCATAATCATAGGCTAGCTTCTATGGTTAGCCTCTACGATCTCGTGGTAGATCAACTCTTGTAATACTCATATCATCAAGATCAATCAAGCAGGAAGTAGGGTATTACCTCCATCGAGATGGCCCAAACCTAGGTAAACATCGTGTCCCCAGCCTCCTGTTACCATTAGCCTTAGACGCACAGTTTGGGACCACCTACCCGAGATCCGCCAGTTTTGACACCGACAGTGCCATTGAGAATAATTAACCATAATATTGTCTAGGAGTTTAGTAGCTTCTCCTAAAGTGATCCATAAAAGTGCCTCCCACGGCCGAATCTAAAATATTTCTATAAGAAAAATTCAATCTGGCATACATTTTTTGTATAATCATCCACAAATTCAAACCATGTGTAGGGAAACGTATCATTAATTTCATCCTCTCCCAAGCTTGTGCAACATGCTCATGATCAAGTTGCTTAAAATTCATAATATCGTTCCTAAGAGAGATGATCTTAGCGGGAGGGAAATATTTAGAGATAAAAGCATCTTTGCACTTATTCCATGAATCAATACTATTTTTAGGCAAAGAAGAGAACCAAGTTTTAGCACGATCTCTAAGCAAAAACAGAAATAACTTCAATTTAACAATACCATTGTCCACATCTTTCTTCTTTTGCATATCACACAAATCAACGAAGTTGTTTAGATGGGTTGCGACACCTTCACTAGGAAGGCCAGATAATTGATCTTTCATAACAAGATTCAACAAAGCGGTCTTGATTTCACAAGATTCAGCATCGTTAGTAGGAGCAATCGAAGTGCTAATAAAATAATTGTTGTTGGTATTGGAAAAGTCACACAATTTAGTATTATCTCGAGCCATCGTGACAAGCAATCAAACCAACACACAAGCACACAAGAAGCAAGCGAAAAGAAACGAACGGAAGAGGGGCGAAGAAAAGGCAAAGGTTTTCGAAAATCATTTTAGAAGTGGGGGAGAGGAAAACGAGAGGCGAATGGCAAATAATGTAATGCGAGGGAGAAGACTTTATGATGGGTACTTGGTATGTCTTAACTTGGCGTAGATCTCCCCGGCAACGGCGCCAGAAATCCTTCTTGCTACCTCTTGAGCATGCGTTGGTTTTCCCTTGAAGAGAAAGGGTGATGCAGCAAAGTAGCGTAAGTATTTCCCTCAGTTTTGAGAACCAAGGTATCAATCCAGTAGGAGACGACACACAAGTCACCTAGTACCTGCACAAAAATCAAGAACCTTGCAACCAACACGATAAAGGAGTTGTCAATCCCTTCATGGCCACTCGCAAAAGTGAGATCTGATAAAGATAGTAAAGTATTTTTTTTGGTATTTTTGTTATATAGATTGGAAAGTAAAGATTGCAAAATAGTAAACGAGATGCGATGTAAATAAAAGAGATGTAATATAATAGAAAATAGAACCGGGTGAGGGAGTCCTGGATTAGGGGGTCCTCAGACAGCCGGACTATATACTTCGGTCGGACTATTGGACTCTGAAGATACAAGATTGAAGACTTCGCCCCGTGTCCGGATGGGACTCTCCTTGGCATGTAAGGCAAGCTTGGCGATTCAGATATGTAGATCTCCTTCTATGTAACCGACTCTGTGTAACCCTAGCCCCCTCCGGTGTCTATATAAACCGGAGGGTTTAGTCCATAGAGAAAGAACAATCAGAATCATAAGCGAGCTTCAAGGGTTAGCCTCTACGATCTCGTGGTAGATCAACTCTTGTAATACTCATATCATCAAGATCAATCAAGCAGGAAGTAGGGTATTACCTCCATGGAGAGGGCCCGAACCTGGGTAAACATCGTGTCCCCAGCCTCCTGTTACCATTAGCCTTAGACGCACAGTTCGGGACCCCCTACCCGAGATCCGCCGGTTTTGACACCGACATTGGTGCTTTCATTGAGAGTTCCACTGTGCTGTCACGGTAAGGCTTGATGGCCCCTTCAATCATCAGCAACGATGCGATCCAGGGTGAGGCTTTCCTCCCCGGACAGATCTTCATATTCGGCGGCTTCGCACTGTGGGCCAACTCGCTTGGCCATCTGGAGCATATCGATAGCTACGCCCCTGGCCATCAGGTCAGATTCGGAAACTTGAACTACACAGCCGACATCTGCGGAGACTTGATCTTCGATGGGTTCGAGCCTGTGTCAGGAGCACCGAACAGTCACGACGTGCATGACTTAGATCTGTCATCGGACGGTGTTCAAGATATCGCACCTATGGCTGCCCCGGCCTTCAATCCGGTGCTGATCACGCCATCTGAGGACGGGTGGATGGACCCCGCCATGGAGGCTGCACACTCATCGGTGTTGGAGCCGAACACAGACTCCACCTCTAAAGAGATCTGTGTCACCGAACCCCCGGACTCGTCTCCGGCCTTAGGATCCGAACCGCACGCGTCCATGCCTATCGAATTTGATTGGGCACCGACCATGGACTTTACCTTCGTGGATATCTTTCAATACTCACCCTTGGGTGACGTGCTAAGCTCACTGTGGTCTCTCTCTTTATCAGGAGACTCTTGGCCGGACTATGTCCGGCTCAAGTGGGAAGCGGACGACAAAGAAAATCGTTACCCACTCACCACCCACTTAATAGCCACTATCGATGACTTAACCGACACGCTTGACTTCGACTGCGAAGACATCGACGGTATGGACGATGATGCTGGAGATGAACGGGAACCACCGCCCACGGGGCGCTGGACAGCCACCGCATCATATGATATATACATGGGGGATACACCCAAGGAAAACAATGACCAAAAGGATACAACGGAGGATAATCCTCTCGGGAAGAAACCAAAGCGACGGCGCAGGCGCCACTCTAAATCCAGCCACAGTAAAAACAGTGATAATAGCGCTAGAAAAAAATGACACCCCGGTCGACTCCAAAGGAAAGGACGACCCCATGGACCCAGCGATGGAGCAGGACGAGCCAGGGGGCGCCGAACATATCCTGGAGCAGATGTCCGATCATGGCGATCCCGAGGGTAAAACCCACCAACCTGCCTCTGGAGAGGAGGACAGTCCGAATGACGACGCATTCATCCCGGAAAAACAATTGGAACAAGAGAACCTCCACAGAAGGCTTATGGCCACCACGAGGAGCCTGAAGAAGCAGAAGCAAAGGCTTAAGGCCACGCAGGATATGCTCAACCGCAGATGGAACAAAGTGCTAGACACTGAAGAAAAATACGGCAACGATCGCCACACAAAGAGCTACCCAAAGCGCAAGCTGCTGCCCGAATTTGACGATGAGGCCATAGAGCCCATCTCGCCGAAGAATAATACGGCCGATCAGCCGGACAGACCACCCCGTGGCCACGACAGGGTGGCTAATGATGCCGCACACAAGTTAGCACACGATTTACATGAGCTCCTGGACAAAAAGGCCGGTGCGACCAGGTCCATCTATGGAGCTAGAAGACGTGCTCCGACACAAGATCAAAGCCACCAAAATGACCATATTGATCGAATACCAGCTCAGAATCAACCCCGAACACAACAACCGTCGACAGCACGCCATGACACATCCAATTATAGGGGTGCTGCACACCCCCTGTGCTTCACTGATGAAGTGCTGGATCATGAATTTCCAGAGGGATTTAAACCAGTGAATATAGAGGCATACGACGGAACAACAGACCCCAGGGTCTGGATTGTGGACTTTATCATCCATATCCACATGGCTCACAGAGATGATCTCCACGCCATTAAATATCTGCCCCTCAAGTTGAAAGGACTAGCTTGGCATTGGTTGAAAAGCCTCCCCGAAAACACAATTGGAAGTTGGGAGGAACTTGAGGACGCTTTCAGGGCCAATTTTCAAGGGACCTATGTCCGACCTCTGGATGCAGACGATTTAAGTCACATAATCCAACAACCCGGCGAGTTAGACCGTAAGCTTTGGAACATATTTCTCACTAAGAAAAATCAAATCGTTGATTGTCCGGATGCCGAAGCCTTAGTGGCTTTCAAGCACAGTATCCGAGATGAATGGCTCGCCAGACACCTCGGCCAAGAAAAGCCGAAGACAATGGCAGCCCTAACAAGCCGTATGACCCACTTCTGTGCGGGAGAGGACAGCTAGTTGGCCCGTAGAGGCACCAGCGACCAGAGCACATCCGAAATCAGGGATGTCAATAGGAAGCCGCGATGCAATAAAAACAAACGTCGAAGCAATGGAGACAGTCCAGATAACATGGCGGTCAATGCCAGATTCAGGGGCTCTCGACCCGATCAACGGAAAAAGCCATTTAAAGGCAGCAGAGATGGACCATCTAGCCTAAATAAGGTTCTAGACAGATTATGTCAAATTCATGGCGCCCCTGAAAAACCTGCAAACCACACCCACAGAAGAATGCTGGGTCTTCAAGCAGGCCGGCAAGCTAAACGCCGAACACTATGGAAGGGAGATGCCAAGTGAAGACGAGGATGAGCCTCGCTAGCCGAACACTGGGGGACAGAAAAAATTCCCACCAGAAGTCAAAACAGTGAATATGATTTACACAACTCACATACTGAAGAGAAGGCGCAAACGCGCACTCAGAGACGTATACGCTGTAGAGCCCGTCGCCCCCAAATTCAACCCTTGTTCGGCCTGCCCGATCACTCTTGATCGCAGGGATCATTTGACTAGTATCCGGCACGGAGGATCGGCTGCCTTGGTGCTCGACCCAATAATTGATGGATACCATCTCACCCGAGTCCTTACGGACGGCGACAGTAGCCTTAATCTGATATATCAGGACACTATCCGCAAGATGGGGATAGACCCGTCAAGAATCAGCCAAAGTAACACCACCTTTAAAGGAGTAATACCAGGCGTCGAGGCCCACTGCATGGGCTCTCTCGTATTAGAGGTTATATTTGGTTCTCCCGACAACTTCAGAAGCGAAGAATTAATCTTCGACATCGCTCCATTCCAAAGCGGCTATCATGCACTACTCGGAAGAGCGGCCTTCACTCCCTTCAACGCAATACCACACTACGCCTACCTTAAACTCAAGATGCCTGGTCCACGTGGTGTCATCATAGTTAGCGGAAACACAGAGCGTTCCTTACGAGCGGAAGAATATGTGGCGGCTCTAGCAGCCGAACACTGAGCGGCCTCTCCAACCAGAATACATGATCGATCGTCAAGACCACGGGCACGGTTAGATGAGTCTGGTGCATCGCCGGTGGTAATAGCCCAGATAAACCTGAGCTGGGGTCTATGGATATACCCCCATAAGCGGTGCTAGGGGCTGTGCACATGTAACAAAGCCCACAGTTCGGCTTGACCCTATTAATACAATAATAGATTGCATTTTCACGGTTCATTGAGAATAACCAAATTTTCGCACGATTACACCAGACTCTTTTACCTGGGTTTTTTTCCTTTTTATAGATGATCATTGTGCTACACCCTTCCAAGATACGGCACAACAGAGACAAAGCCGCAGACGTTCAGCAGGTCCCCGCTCAAAGGTTTCTCTTTAGATTAAGCCCCTGTGTAAACCTTCTTTAATGTCTCTTGTTGCTTAACACCCTGCGGGCACTTAACACACCCGAGAGGGATTTTGGCGTTATTGGCATTTTGCCACGACAGACCTATGCAGATATCTAGAAATTCAGGGCTCATTTCCGAGGGCGTTACTCAGCCCAGTATATGTTGTAAAGTCCGAATACCTTAGGGAGTGTTCGGCGTCACGAGTTTGGCCTTATATGCATTAGCTCCGAATCATGTCTTTGGTCAAATGTTGGGTTTGCCCGGCTCCTGGGTTTTGCTACCTTACGTTCTGTTTTATCGGCTAAGGCGGCCAAAGGAGAACTACTGCGATTGTGCCCTGGTTATTCTGGATGAGCACCCTGGTAGAGAAAGCCGAAAACTGACTGTCATGATAAAGCGAGAGACTGTTCAACCACTCGATGACTCAATAGAATCTTCGTGATTCCTCCGCATTAACGAAGGACCGGTTTCCCGGTCATGTACGTACGCGCACCAAACTCGGATGAGCATAGAAGTACCAGGGGCTATCTAGTAGCCCCACCATCAAACTCATATGGCTAAGTGAAAGTGTTAAAGCAATATAGTCTGATTAGCTAGTTCATCGCGCTATCACCTCCTAAACGGACCAAGACGTTGGATAAAGTGTGATTATGCGCCTTTTTCAAATACCCCCACATTATATGCGTGGGGGCTGAAGCCGACGACTGCAAACTTTCAGGTTATATACATAAACAGCCGCACAGGAGGCACTATAATACTTTCGGCAAAAGTATAAACTCAGCCTTTATAATCAAAATAGCATTGTTTTTACAACTGAGATACATGTAACTCGAACATGGTACTCTTCGAGCACTGAGCCTCTATCAAACAGGCGCTTTCTAGGACTTCTTCAAAATAGTGCTCGGGCAGGTCCTGGCCTCCCGCCGGATCTCAGGTTGCAATACTGGTGGTCTCCACACCTGCCCAATATGTTTTGACATGGGCAAGAGCCATCCGCGCACCCTCTATGTACGCCGACCTTTTGACAGCGTCGATATGCGACACAACACCGAGGAATCGTTGCACTAAACCAAAATAACTGTTCGACTTTGCCCCCTTCGGCCAAAGATGATCTATGACAGACCTCATAGCAAGTCCGTACAACCTATGGAGCTCGGTCCATGTGGCCATCCTTTCATTCAACGGCAGCGGATGCGTCGGGGCTCTGAACTGTGACCAGAACAACCTTTCCACCTCATGATCTTTCTGATCTTTGAAAAACTTGGTCGCATCAGCAGTACTTTTCCCCAGGTCCGCATAGGCGTCTGCAACACTTCATAGCTGATCTAGAGGGGCATACTTTGGATCTCCGAACTTCATCCGCAACAAAAAGGGCCTCCCAGCCATGATATCTCTAGCTTGTTGAAGCTCCTCCCATGCAGCTCTGATTTCAGGGCGCGTTTCCTTGGCTGCTTCCAAGGCCTTTTTCAGGTCAGCCGTTTTCGCTTGGCTCTCCCTTTCAAGGAGCTCATATCGGTCGGTGGCGTCTTTCAGCTCAAAAGCCATCTTGGCTATTTTATCTTTGCTCTGGCGATGAGCAGCCTGCTCGGCTCTTAACTCTTCGGCCGCCTTTAGGGAGGCCGCATCACTTATCCTGGCTTGTTCCTTGGCTAGGGCAAGTTCGGACCGAAGGGCCTCCACGGCAGCAGCTCCATCTGCAGCCACAACATATTACAGATACTAGCATCATACTCCTCTTAATATTTGCTGACAATACAAAAAAAAGCACATACCCTGTGCCTCATCAAGCCGCTTGTTCACAAGCGCGATGTTGGCATCCGCCACATCAAGCTGTCGCCTCAGTTCGTGAATTCAGCAGTCCGGTCAACCGCCGGACCCTGAGCCGTCTGCACATAACGTAGCACGATCATTACTTGGGAGTATGATCCTCCGTTTGCCGCCTCGGGCTGGCAACCAGAGTCTTAGGGGCTACTATCTATACGGAGCACACCTAGCGTGTGCGGTACTGCCAAAACATTACATATTACTTTGCGTACCTCAAAGCCTTTGAGCAGGCTCGTAAAAGCTTCATTCAACCCACTTTTGGCAGATGAAATCCTCTCAAATACCGTACCCATTAAAGTACAGCGCGTATCTGTGATAGCCGCTCGCTCCAGAAGACCTGTCAGTGTGTACGGCTGTGTGGCGGACAATCCCGGACTCTTCTTCCTGCTCTCCTTGGGAGCCGAATACTCCGGGCTTCGGGCGGCCTAAGCATCAACTTCTGGCCTTAGTGGATCAGGAGAAATCCTCCGTAACTACACCTCGGGGTCGTCCGCCCCATGGGGCGGGGAGGTAGGGGGAGGCGTTTCACTATCCATCATCTCTGGAAGAAGATCCCCCGACGACGAACTCTGTTGAGAAGGGCTATGATCTGGACTGCAAGAAAAGTTTCGGTTATTGTTCTCAGAGATAAAGCAGGATATATTTATCCAAGTACTTTTCATTCACTTACAGCTCAGTGGAGGGATGTCCCTTCTACAGCCGCTGTGCGATAAGGACGCCCTCTGGGGAAGGGCTCGCTGGTGAGGGTTTCTTCCCTTGTTTGGACACCTCCACTTCCAAGTCTTCGGAGGCGGCCCTTTTCTTCCCGCGGGGGGAGGGAATTTTAGATTCACCTCCCCGATTATCCTCCTTCGTAGAGACATTAATTCCCCTGATATTGATGTGCAATGTATGAAGCCCGCTTTCGGCTTCTCTACTCCTCCCTTCATCCTCTCCCGATGGCACTTGATAGGGTGCGCGTTTAAGCATCCTGGTTAGTATAGGATTCGGCGAGCCTTCGGGAAGAGGGGCCGGACACCTAATCCTATCCGCCTTTCTTAGCCAATCCTGGCCGCATATAGTTTTCAGAATAATGTTATGATAAACATGAACAGCATGTTCGGTTACAGAGTTACTTACTTGGGTATCTGGATGATTGCAGTTCAAGCTTGCATCCTCGGTGGTGTCCAGACACTTTATTCGTGATCCGAAGAATAACCGATACATCCCTTCAAGCGTCGTGCCAAAGAAGTGCTGAATAGTTCGCGGTCCTTTTGGGTTGAACTCCCACATCTGGAGAGGTTGACATTTGCACGGCAGGACCCGACAAACTAGCATGACTTGAATTATTTTGATAAGGTCGACATCCCTCTCAAGAATATCCCTAATGCGGCTCTGCAATATCAGTACGTCATTATCAGGCCCCCAGTCCAATCCCTCGTTGACCCGTGACACCAGTTGAGGCGGAGGGCCCGAGCGGAAGGCATGGGCGGCCGCCCACTTTGTGCCTCGGGGAGCTGTGATATAGAACCACCTCCGCTGCCAAAGTCGGACACCTCCGGGAAGGAACCCTCTGGCCATGGGGCATCGGTGCTTTTGCTTATTGTAGCGCCTCCGCACTCTGCGTGTCGCCCGTCGATCACCTTCGGCTTTATATTGAAGGTCTTGAGCCACAGGCCGAAGTGTGGGGTGATGTGGAGGAAGGCTTCGCACACGACGATAAATGACGAGATGCGAAGGATGGAATCCGGAGCTAGATCGTGAAAATCTAGCCCGTAATAGAACATGAGCCCTCTAACAAAGGGATCAAGACTAAAGCCTAAGCCTCGGACGAAGTGGGAAACAAATACAACGCTCTCGTTGGGTTCACGAGTGGGGATGACCTGCCCTTGAGCAGGAAGCCTGTGCGGGATTTCGGTGGTCAGATACCTGGCCTCCTTGAGCTTCTCGATGTCCTCCTTTGTGACAGAGGAGGCCATCCACCGACCTTGAAGGTTGGATCCGGACATGATTGCAGGTACGAAAGAGCTTAGGCCTGAGCTTTGGGTGTTGGAACTCGAGGTGAAGGAAGGGTTGGGCGTGGGAAGAAAAGGATGGGCCTTGGTTCCTTTATAAAGGGGGTGAATACTAAGCGTCCCCCGCGTGACCGTTTGGAACTTATCTAAAATTAAGGTATCATACTAACATGCGCGGTTGGGTTACCCACACCCGTATTGATGAGAATCCCGTAATAAGGGGAACACGATTTCTGCTTCGACAAGACGTGCCAATAAAACCGCCTCGCAATACATGTAGTGGCAGGCTGGGAAAAACGGTTCGTAGTAAACCGGGCCGCAGCATGATATCACGCCCTGAAGAGGTGTCAGTAGATTAGATTTGAGGAATATGCTCTCTAAGGTGGTAACTGGAAATTATTTTACAGAGCCGGACACGATCCTCGTATTCAAGATCTTCTATGAAGTATTCGGAGATGGAACCCGCCTTGCAATGCCGAAGATAATCTGCGCGCCGGACTCATCGTCATTGAAGCCTGGTTTAGGGGCTACTGAGGGAGTCCTGGATTAGGGGGTCCTCGGACAGCCGGACTATATACTTTGGCCAAACTATTGGACTCTGAAGATACAGGATTGAAGACTTCGCCCCGTGTCCGGATGGGACTCTCCTTGGCGTGGAAGGCAAGCTTGGCGATTCAGATATGTAGATCTCCTTCTCTGTAACTGACTCTGCGTAACCCTAGCCCCCTTCGGTGTCTATATAAACCGGAGGGTTTAGTCCATAGAGAAAGAACAATCAGAATCATAGGCTAACTTCTAGGGTTAGCCTCTACGATCTCGTGGTAGATCAAGTCTTGTAATACTCATATCATCAAGATCAATCAAGCAGGAAGTAGGGTATTACCTCCATCGAGAGGGCCTGAACCTGGGTAAACATCGTGTCCCCAGCCTCCTGTTACCATTACCCTTAGATGCACAGTTCGGGACCACCTACTTGAGATCCGCCAGTTTTGACACCAACACCGGGGGCCATAGGTTTCACTAGTGGCTTCTCTCGAGATAGCATGTATTACAGCGGGTGAACAAATTACTGCCGAGCAATTGATAGAAAAGCGCATAATTATGGAGACATCTAAGGCAATGATCATGAACATAGGCACCACTTCCGTGTCAAGTAGACCGAAACGATTCTGCACCTAGTACTATTACTCCACACATCGACCGCTATCCAGCATGCATCTAGAGTACTAAGTTCATAAGAACGGAGTAATGCATTGAGCAAGATGACATGATGTAGAGGGATAAACTCAAGCAATATGATATAAACCCCATCTTTTTATCCTCGAGGGCAACAATACAATACGTGCCTTGCTTCGCGTACTGTCACTGGAAAAGGACACCGCAAGATTGAACCCAAAGCTAAGCACTTCTCCCATTGCAAGAAAGATCAATCAAGTAGGCCAAACTAAACCGATAATTCAAAGAGACTTGCAAAGATATCAAATCATGCTTATACGAATTCAGAGAAGAACCAAATAATATTCATAGATAATCTTGTTCATAGATAATCTTGTTCATAAATCCAAAATTCATCGGATCTCGACAAACACACCACAAAAGAGTATTACATCGAATAGATCTCCAGGAACATCGAGGAGATATTTGTATTGAGAATCACAGAGAGAGACTAAGCCATCTAGCTAATAACTATGGACCCGAAGGTCTGTGGTAAACTACTCACGCTTCATCAGAGAGGCAATGGTGTTGATGTAGAAGCCCTCCGGGATTGATTCCCCCTCCGTCAGATCATCGGAAAAGGCCCCAAGATGGGATCTCACGGGTGCAGAAGGTTGTGGTGGTGGAAAAGTGGTTTCGTGTCTCTCCCTGATGTTTCTGGGGTATAAGAGTATATATATAGGTGAAAGAAGTACGTCAGTGGAGCTACAAGGGGCCCACGAGGGTGGGGGGCGCGCCCTCCTACCTCGTGGCCTCCTTGTAGAGTCCCAAAATTCAACTGCAAGTCTTCTGGATTGCTTTTGGTCTAAGAAAGATCCTCACGAAGGTTTCATTCCGTTTGGACTCCGTTTGGTATTCCTTTTCTGTAGAACTCTAAAATAGGCAAAAAAACAGAAACTGGCACTGGGCCTTCGGTTAATAGGTTAGTCCCAAAAAATAAAATAAAAGAGCATATTAAAGCCCATTAAACATACAAAACAGATAATATAATAGCATGGAACAATAAAAAATTATAGATACGTTGGAGACGTATCAACTACCCCATCTCACGTAATGATTGGACATGGGTTAGTTGATTTGGATCATGTATCACTTAGATGACTTGAGGGATGTCTATTTATGTGGGAGTTCTCTAGTAATTTGATTAACTGAACTTAATTTATAATGAACTTAGTCTTATAGTTTTGCATATCTATGTTGTAGATCAATAGCTTGAGATATAGCTCCCCTATTTTTGATATGTTCCTAGAGAAAACTAGGTTGAAAGATGATAGTAGCAATGATGCAGACTAGGTCCGTGATGTGAGGATTATCCTCATTGCTGCATAGAAGAATTATGTCCTTGATGCACCGCTAGGTGACAAACCTATAGCATAAGCTGATGCAGACGTTATGAACGTTTGACAAGCTCAATATGATGACTACTTGATAGTTTAGTGTGCCATGCTTTATGGCTTAGAATCGGGGCTTCAAAGACGTTTTAAATGCCATGGAACATATGAGATGTTCCTAGAGCTGAAATTGGTATTTCAGACTCATGCCCGTGTCGGGAGATATGAGACCTCTGACAAGTACTTTGCCTACAAGATGGAGGAGAATAGCTCAGCCAGCGAGCATATGCTCAGAATGTCTGGGTAGTGCAATCTCTTGAATCAAGTGGGAGTTAATCTTCCAGATAAGATAGTGATTGACAAAGTTCTCTAGTCACTATCACCAAGCTACTAGAACTTCGTGATGAACTATAATATGCAAGGGATGACGAAAATGGTTCCCGAGCTCTTCACGATGCTGAAATCGGCGAAGGTAGAAATCAAGAAAGAGCATCAAATGCTGATTGTTAACAAGACAACTAGTTTCAAGTAAAAGGGAAAAAGGGAAAGAAAGGGAACTTCAAGAAGAATGGCAAACAAGTTGCCGCTCGCATGAAGAAATCCAAAGCTAGACCCAAATACTTGGCGGATACTTGGCGGATCCAAAGCTTCTACTACAAAGGAAATGGTCACTAGAAGTGGAACTGCCCCAAATACTTGGCGGATAAGAAGGATGGCAAAGTGAACAAAGGTATATTTGATATACATATTATTGATGTGTACTTTACTAGTGTTCATAGTATCCCCTGGGTATTTGATATCGATTAAGTTGCTAAGATTAGTAACTCAAAATAGGAGTTGCAAAATGAACTAGTTAAGGGCGAGGTGACGATGTGTGTTGGAAGTGATTCCAAGATTGACAAGATCACCATCGCGCACTCCCTCTACCTTTGTGATTAGTGTTGGACCTAAATAAATATTATTTGGTGTTTGCGTTGAGCATGAATATGATTGGATCATGTTTATTGCGATACAATTATTCATTTAAGTCAGAGAATAATTTTTGTTCTGTTTACATGAATAAAACCTTCTATGGTCATACACCCAATGTAAATGGTTTATTGAATCTTGATTGTAGTGATACACATATTCATAATATTGATGCCAAACGATGCAAAGTTGATAATGATAGTGCAACATATTTTGTGTCACTGTCGTTTAGGTCATATTGATGTGAAGCGCATGAAGAAACTCTATGCGGATGGACTTTTGAAATCACTTGATTATGAATCGTTTGATACATGCGAACCATGCCTCATAGGCAATATGACTAAAACTCCATTCTTCGGAACAATGGAGCGAGATAATGACTTATTGGAAATAATACATACTGATGTATGTGGTCTGATGAGTGTTGAAGCACGCGGCGGACATCGTTATTTTCTGACTTTCACAAATGATTTGAGTAGGTATGGGTATATCTACTTAATGAAACACAAGTCTGAAACATTTGAAAAGTTCAAAGAATTTCAGAGTGAAGTGGAGAATCACCGTAACAAGAAAATAAAGTTTCTACGATCTGATCGGGGAGGCGAATATTTGAGTTACGAGTTTGGCCTTCATTTGAAACAATGTGGAATTGTTTCACAACTCACGCCACCTAGAACACCACAGCATAATGGTGTGTCTGAACGTCGTAACCGTACTTTATTAGATATGGTACGATCTATGATATCTCTTACCAATTTACCAGTATCATTTTGGGTTTTTGCATTAGAGACAACCGCATTGACCTTAAATAGGGCACCGTCTAAATCTGTTGATACAACACCGTATGAATTGTGGTTTGGCAAGAAACCTAAGTTATCGTTTCTTAAAGTTTGGGGATGCGATGCTTATGTCAAAAGGCTTCAGCCTGATAAGCTCGAACCTAAATCGGAGAAGTGCATCTTCATAGAATACCCTAAAGAAACTATTGGGTACACCTTCCACCACAGATCCAAAGGCAAGATCTTTGTTGCTAAAAATGGGTCTTTTCTAGAGAAGGAGTTTCTCACGAAAGAAGTGAGTGGGAGGAAAGTAGAACTTGATGAGGTAATTGTACCTTCTCTCGAATTGGAGAGTAGCACATGAGAGAAATCCATTCCCGTGATGCCTATACCAACTAGAGTGGAAGCTAGTGATGATGATCATGAAACTTCGGATCAAGTTACTACTGGACTTCGTAGGTCGACCAAAGCACGTTCCACACCAGTGTGGTATGGTAACCCTGTCATGGAAGTCATGTTATTAGACCATGGCGAACCTACTAACTATGAAGAAGCTATGACGAGCCCAGATTCTGACAGATGGCTTGAGGTCATGAAATCTGAGATAGGATCCATGGATAAGAACAAAGTGTGGACTTGGTGGACTTGCCTGATGATCGGCAAGCCATAGAGAATAAATGGGTCATCAAGAACAAGACTGACACTGATGGTAATGTTACTGTCTACAAAACTCAAATTGTCGCAAAAGGTTTTGGACAAGTTCAAGGAGTTGACTATAATGAGACTTTCTCACCCATAGTGATGCTTAAGTCCGTCCGAATCATGTCAGCAATATCCACATTTTATGATTATGAAATCTGGCAAATGGATGTCAAAACTGCATTCCTTAATGGATATCCCAAAGAAGGGTTGTATATGATGCAACCAGAAGGTTTTGTCGATCCTAATGGTGCTAACAAAGTGGGCAAGCTCGAGTGATCCATCTATGGACTGGTGCAAGCATCTCATAGTTGGAATATATGCTTTGATGAGGTGATCAAAGCATATGGTTTTATCCAGACTTACGGTGAAGCCTGTGTTTACAAGAAAGTGAGTGGGAGCTCTGTAGCATTTCTGATATTATATGTGGATGACATATTGCTGATTGGAAATGATATAAATTTTTTGGATAGCATAAAAGGATACTTGAATAAGAATTTTTCAATGAAAGACCTCAGTGAAGCTACTTACATATTGGGCATCAAGATCTATAGAGATAGATCAAGACGCTTGATAAGATTTTCAATGAGTACATACCTTGACAAGATGAAGGAGTTCAAAATGGATCAGTCAAAGAAGGAGTTCTAGCCTGTATTGTAAGGTGTGAAGTTGAGTAAGACTCAAAGCTCGACCACGACAGAAGATAGAGAGAGAATGAAAGTCATTCCCTATGCCTCAACCATAGGTTCTATAAAGTATGCCATGTTGTGTACCAAACCTATTCTGTACCATGCCATGAGTTTGGCAAGGAGGTACAATAGTGATCCAGGAGTAGATCACTAGACTACAGTCAAAATTATCCTTAGAGGACTAAGGGAATATTTCTCGGTTATGGATGTGATAAAGAGTTCGTCGTAAAGAGTCACGTTGATGGAAGCTTTTACACTAATCCAGATGACTCTGAGTCTCAATGTGGATACGGATTGAGAGTGGGAGCAATTAGCTAGAGTAGCTCCATACAGAGCATTGTAGACATAGAAATTTGTGAAATACATACGGATCTGAATGTGGCAGAACCGTTGACTAAACCTCTCTCACTAGCAAAACATGATCACACCTTACTACTCTTTGGGTGTTTATCACATAACAATGTGAGCTAGATTATTGACTCTAGTAAACTCTTTGGGTATTGGTCACATGGCGATGTGAACTATGGGTGTTAATCACATGACGATGTGAACTAGATTATTGACTCTAGTGCAAGTGGGAGACTGAAGGAAATATGCCCTAGAGGCAATAATAAAGTTGTTATTTTATATTTCCTTATTCATGATAAAGGTTTATTATTCATGCTAGAATTGTATTGATTGGAAACTTAAATACATGTGTGAATACATAAACAAGTACCGTGTCCCTAGTGAGCCTCTACTATACTAGCTCGTTGATCAAAGCTGGTTAAGGTTTCCTGACCATGGACATGTGTTGTCGTTTGATAACGGGATCACATCATTAGGAGAATGATGTGATGGACAAGGCCCATCCGTTAGCTTAGCATAATGATCATTCAGTTTATTGCTATTGCTTTCTTCATGTCATATACATGGTCCTTTGACTATGAGATTATGAAACTCCCGGATACTGGAGGAATACCTTGTGTGCTATCAAACGTCACAACGTAACTGGGTGATCACAAAGATGCTCTACAGGTATCTCCGAAGGTGCTTTCTGGGTTGGCATAGATCGAGATTATGATTTGTCACTCTGAGTATCGAAGATGTATCTTTGGGCCATCTCGGTAATACACATCATAAGCTTGCAAGCAAACGACTAAGGAGTTAGTCATGAGGTAATGTATTGCGCAACAAGTAAATAGACTTGCTGGTAACGAGATTGAACTAGGTATAGAGATACCGATGATCGAATCTCGGGCAAGTAACATACCGATGGACAAAGGGAATTACGTATGTTGCCAAAACAGTTCGACCGATAAAGATCTTCATAGAGTATGTAGGAGCCAATATGGGCATCCAGGTTCTGCTATTGGTTATTGACCGGAGAGGTGTCTCGGTCATGTCTACATAGTTCTCGAACCCGTAGATTCCGCATGCTTAACGTTCATTGACGATATAATGTTATATGAGTTATATGTTTTGGTGACCGAATGTTGTTCGGAGTCCCGGATGAGATCACAGACATGACGAGGAGTCTCGAAATGGTTGAGAGGTAAAGATTGATATATAAGACAATGATATTTGGATACCGGAAGTGTTTTGAGACGTATCAGGAAGAAATCGGGTCACCGGAAGGGGTTCCGGGCACCCTCGGCATGTATATGGGCTTAATGGGCCAAGGGAAGGACAAACCAGCCCACAGGGGGTTGGTGCACCCCTTTACCTAGCCAAACAACCCTAGGGAAGGAAAGGGGGGAGGGCTAGCCCCTCCTGCATTTCCCTCTCATGGGAGAAAGGAAGGGGGGAGGGGGCAGCACCCTCCCCTCCCTTTCCCCCGCTCCCATACATGGCAGGGGGCGCCACCTTAGGGGAGACCCCAAGTAGGATTCCTCCTACTTGGGCGCCCCCTTGGTTTCTCCTCTCTCCCTCCCACCTATATATATGTGGGAGGGGGCGCCTAGCACACGACAGACAATTTCTTAGCCATGTGCGGTGCCCCCCCCCCCCTCCACCATTTACACCCCGGTCATATTTTCGTAGTGCTTAGGCGAAGCCCTGCGGAGATCATTTCACCATCACTGTCACCACGCCGTTGTGCTGCCGGAACTCACCCACTACTTCGCCCGTCTTGCTGGATCAAGAAGGCGAGGACGTCACCGAGCTGAATGTGTGCAGAACTCGGAGGTGCCGTACATTCGGTACTCGATCTGTTAGATCACGAAGAAAGTTCGACTACATCAACCGCGTTGTGAAACACTTCTGCTTACGGTCTACAATAGTATGTAGACACACTCTCACCCTCGTTGCTATGCATCTCCTTGGATAGATCATTGCGTGTGCGTAGACTTTTTTTTGTTTTCCATGCAACGTTTCCCAACACTTAGCTCAAGGAAAATAGGTTGAAGACAAGCATGGTCTTCTGGTTAAATATCAGCCCCTCCAACCGTATGTAGAGTTGTCAATTTGAATTGGATCATCAAATTGTTTGTCTTCACCAGGCATACGGGTTCTTATTTATTTGTCCAATTTACTTCATGTATTTTGCTGGTTCTGAACAAAATGCTCTTACCTCTCTCTGAAAAGTTTGTTGCGTTTATTTCTATCCTGCTACATATCATTATGTTCCACTTTGTGTTTATGCTTACTATACTTAATGACATATGCATGTGTTGCTAGACTTGAGTACATTTACTGCTACCTAGTTATTCTTATAGCTAGATTACTTCTTTCGCTATCTCAGTCGTACTACTTTACTTCATATAGTCTATTGCTTTGGTGTAGTTTGTCTTCTGTTATGCATAACATTACTTTGGTACTACTACTTTTCTTTGAACAACTTGTCCCCCCTCCCCCAAGAATTTTGGGAACATGCCGAAAGCATTCCACTACTATGCTTGAGCAGTGGTTCCCTGGAAAGTGGATCCCAAGTCAACCTGACGGTGATATTGTCATGTCCCATTCACCCCTCTAGTCGATATATTTGCCCCTTCAGTATGATCCAAGACTAAGGCAGTGCACAATAAAGCATAACCAAAGGCATGCAGATTGACTTGATCCAACACGAAGGCATGCATATTGACTTGCAAAGCATAAGCAAGACGAGTAAGCATGAAATCCAATTGAATATTTGGATTGGCATGCACATTGCCTACCAAAATCAATCGAATCTACGGATATAAAAACCTGACCGTGTACCCTCTCCGGAAAAATACCATTGCCCTCGAAGGTGGAGTAGCAAGCATCATGAATCGACCTAAAAACTCTAACCATGTATCCAACACCCCACCACGTCGCTCATTCTACATCTATAAAGCAATGTTAGCAAAATGGTGGTTGGGGGTACTTATGGTGGCTACCAGAGTTGGAGTTGCTGCAACCAACACGAAAGAAGAAGCTCCCTACGCTTCCATCATGGTTGTCGTGAAGGCCACTGAAATCGCAGCCTTGGCCAATGCGAATGTCCAGAGAAGTGCGTCGAAAGTGCCTCACCACCGAAGTAGAACTCCCACCGACCACAGTCGAGGTACCTGCTGCATATGGGGGATCAATACATGTTGAGCGGATGCAGAAGGGGGAAGGCCCCCTTAGCATATTCGCCAAATCCCCGGGTTTGAGGCTCCTCGACTAGTGTAAGTGGGCATGGATTCATGCGGTATGGTGGTGGAGCAGAGCCGACCACCGATAACAACGAAGAGGTAGTGAGAGAATAGGGGTTTGGACGATGAGCGAAGTGTATTGGAAGTTAAGGCCGAAGCGTCTCATCTCCTGGGCCCCTCACACTAGTGTTCATCTTTAAATAAGCATGAGTGTCACAATTTAAAAGTAGCCAAGGCAACTAAAGAGGCTTATTTTGCATCATATGCTCAATGCTACAACCAAGCACATGCACAATGTACGTGGTGTGTTGTGGTGCAAGGTCAGAGCCGTATACTTTGTTCGGTTGCTGCTTTATTGTATATAACGCCGCACGCAAGCTTGTTCCAAGAGGTCAGGGGCCGATGATTTGAAAAGTACTCAGGCCATAGACACAACCTTTAAAAATTAACGTGTCAACTCCAACCACTTGAATAAGTGATTTACAAGGGTTACGACTTAAATAGAGATTTAAGGGTAAAAACTGTAAGGGATTTCCGTTGCTGAATATATATATACTATTCTATTTGTATCAAAATAAATGTCTCAACTTGTGGTTGAGTTGGTTAGGTGGACAGTGGTATCCCAACCCACCAGGATTCAAATCCTAGTGCTCGCATTATTCCTGGATTTATTTCAGGATTTCCAGCGATGCGCTTTCAGTGGGAGGAGACGTCCCCGTCGACGACGAGGCGCCTACGGTGACTTCGTAAATCTCGATGAGTGTATGTGCGTGTATATGAGCACTTGTGTCTGTGCTGATGTTCAAAAAAAATGTCTCAACTTTTCTTTAACATAAATAAATGTCTCACCTTTGTGTTAACTTTACACGAGTACTAAAACGGTCAAAAGGAAAAGAAGACGGGACTGAGCATGTCTCGTCCCATCAATGGGCCTGATAGGAGCCCATAGGCTTTTAAGACTAGGTGCATTTTTCTATAGTTTCCTCTTGGGTTTGATAGGACACCGGCCCAGGCTCGGCCACTGGTACATCGTGTACACGAGACCGCATGTGCGAAAGGGATGACAGGTTTGGTGACACACTTCAGCAGGCCTGGAATCAGGATCAGCCGGCGGAAACTTTGGCACAGCTTGCTGCCAAGCTGTCCTCGTTAGGGTCTGCGCTGAAACACTGGGGCAGGCTGTCTTTTGGCTCGGTTAGACAAGAGCTGCCAAGGCTGTGGCAGCAGCTTACTGTGCTGAGAGAGGATCCAACTCGTGTTGGACCGGGAGAAGAAGAGAAGAGGGTTTTGGACCAAATTGTTGAGCTGTCATTTTGAGAGGAGATTATGATGAGGCAAAGATCACGCATGGACTGGTTAACTGAGGGTGACAGTAATACAAAATATTTTCAGAGGAAAGCGAGTGCTAGAAGGGCCAAGAACACCATAACACAGCTCCTGAAGCTTGATGGGACGATCACTTCTGACCCGGAAGAGATGGCTGAGATGACAAATGAGTTTTATGGAAACTTATACAAATCGGAAGGATGTATTGGCATAGAGGAGGTTCTGTCACACATACCTGCTAGAGTTGATGCTAACATGAACGCAAGGCTCAACGCACAATACACAAAAGAGGAAGTAAAAGAGGCACTTTTTCAGATGTTCCCAACAAAAGCACCGGGGCCTAATGGTTTCCCGGCGCATTTCTTTCAGAGACACTGGGAACTTTGTGGTGATGAGGTAACCGGCGTGATTATAAGATTGCTCAACGGAGAGGACTCACAGGAGGATATTAATCGCACGTTCATCGTTCTTATCCCCAAGATTGCAAGTCCAAAAATGCTAGCATAATTTCGGCCTATAAGCCTTTGCAACGTGATCTACAAGATTGCTCAAAGGTCTTAGCAAACCGGCTGAAGATTATTCTCCCCGAGGTAATTTCTGAGGAGCAGTCCGCCTTTGTGCCTGGACGTCTTATCACGGATAACTTCATAATGGCTTATGAGTGCCTGCATTATATGAAAACCAGGAGAGTAAAAGCAAATCGTTATGTGGCTTTGAAGTTGAATATGATGAAAGCATATGACAGATTGGAGTGGCCTTATTTGAAGGCAGTGATGCTGAAGATGGGCATTAGCCCACGGTTTACAGAGATGGTTATGAGGTGCGTGTCATCAGTCACTTTTTCAGTCCTTTTTAATGGTGGTAATCTACATGATTTTAGGCCAACAAGGGGAATGAGACAAGGGGATCCCATATCCCCGTACCTGTTCTTGTTAGCAGCGGAAGGTCTCTCGTGTTTGTTGAAGGCCCAAGGTTTGGGGATACGAGGACTGGCGGTGGCAAACTCCGCACCGGCAATCAACCACCTACTTTTTGCAGATGACAACCTCTTGTTCTGTGAAGCCAACAGTGAGAGCGCTATACAAGTACGAGAGGTGTTAAGAATGTATTGCGAAGCTTCGGGACAACGTATTAACACTGATAAATCCTCGATTTTCTTCAATAAGGGTGTGCCAGAGGCCATACGAGAGGAGATAAAAGATGCTCTAGATGTCCACAATGAATCACTGTCAGAGAAATACCTCGGACTGCCCACGGATGTAGGGAAAAATAAGGAGGGTAGTTTTAAATACCTGAAGGACAGAATTTGGAAGCACATCCAAGGTTGGATGGAGAAATGTTTGTCAGCTGGGGGAAAATAAGTGCTTATCAAATCAGTAGCGCAAGCCATCCCAACTTACTCAATGTCATGTTTTAAGTTGCCCCGAGGCCTAATTGAACACCTAAACAGTCTTCTCCGGAAGTTTTGGTGGGGTAGTAAACGGGGTCAGAGGAAGCCAGCTTGGGTGTCTTGGAAGACCATGTGCAAACCAAAGAATATGGGAGGAATTGGATTCCGGGATATCGAGCTTTTTAACCTGGCGTTATTAGCCCGGCAAGTATGGCGGCTATTGCAAGATCCTGAATCATTGAGTGCTCAAGTTCTACGAGCTCGCTATTACCCAGAAGGCAACATACTTGAAGCTGTGCTAGGCGCACATCCCTTCCAAGTTTGGCGATCGTTGATGGAAGGGAAAGAATTGCTCGTTCTGGGATTGATCAAGAGGATCGGGTCGGGGACAGATACTCAGATATGGGAGGATAACTGGTTGCCGCGTGACTATAAGCTGAGGCCCATATGCACTATATCACCTGAGCCGCCGCAGCTCGTTCCAGAGTTGATAGATGCTACGACGCGTACATGGAACAAACAGGTTCTGAGCGAGCATTTCGTCAGTCCGGATGTGGATACCATAATGAATATACTACTAAGTCTCCGAGTGCAACATGATTTTTAGGCATGGCACTATGATAGGAAAGGAGTTTTTACCGTGCGATCAGCCTACAAGATGATCAACGGGATAAAACACTAGAGAGAGGATTGGTTAGAACACAGGTTGAGCCACTCAAATGTGGAAGCCGAGAGCAAAGCATGGTCTCAACTTTGGAAGGTTAAAGTCCCGTCGAAGATAAGGGTTTTTGTATGGAGACTAGCACAGATGTCGTTACCGACGGGAGCAGTTCGCAACGAGCGAAACATGGCCACTTCCCCAGCGTGCGGACTATGCGACGAGGAGATGGATTCCTGGCGGCATTCCTTGTTTGAATGCCGGATGGCGTGATGTGTTTGGGCGCTAGGAGATGAGGAGATCCTAGAGCATGTGATATCAAATAGGAGTGAAGATGCAAGGCTTTGGTTGTTCTGGCTATTTGACACTTTGAATCAACAGGACCTTGCAAGGGTACTCATCACCATGTGGGCGATCTGGTGGGCTAGGAGGAAAGCGATTCACGACGACGAATTCCAAAGCCCACTTTCAACGATGTGTTTTGTGAACAGGTACTTGGAGGATTTTGAGATTGCTACGAACCGTGCACCATCGAGACCTACACGGCCGGCGATGCCAAGGCCACGCAGATGGATCCCGCCGGGAGAAGATGTGATGAAAATCAATGTAGACGGGGCTACTTCGCGCCAAGGAAGAACTGGTGCATCTGCTGCTGTGTGTCGGGACAGAGATGGCAACTATCTGGGATCGTCAGCAGTCGTCTTTGAGGGCCTAGTCGACGCTCCAAGCTTGGAAGCTCAAGCGTGCAATGAGGCGCTTGCCTTGGCTATGGATCTTCTGTTAACACATGTGGTAATAGCCTCAGATTGCATGCAGGTTGTCTCGGACATTAAGGGGAGGAGGTTTCTTCCGCTTGTGCTTTTGTAATTCAGGAGATTAAAGCTAGATTTACAGATTTCGTAGAAGTTAAGTTTCGTCTTGAAAGTAGGGAGGCAAACTTTGAGGCTCATGCCTTGTCAAAGGCAGCCTCGTCTCTCCCTACTGGACGCCATTTGTGGCTAGGGAAGAATCCGCCAGACATTATTTGTATTCCTTCGGTTTTGGTTGATCAATAAAATCCCTAGTTACACCTAAAAAATGGTGTACACGAGACCGTTATCTCTTCCCCCTCCTCATTTGGTCTTTGTTCTCGGCGACGGCGAGGAGAATATCAGTTACATCTACGACTTCGGTTCCGGAGGACGGAGGTAACCCAGGTCTTCCAAGGGGGAAAAGAGGAGAGCAGCCTATTTTTTCCAGCGCTTGCATTACTATTTACTAGTAGTTCTCGTCTCGATTCTTGTCTCCTCGCCATCGATTTTCTCAGGGATGTCCGCATGAACGATTCCTCTCCGACGATCCTGATTCTCGAGTAGAGCTTCCCCCATCCTTGGATAGCTTCAAGCTTCCACTACGGCGTTGAGTCTGTGATCTGACTCGGCCTCAGTGTGTGGGTTGCTGAGTTATATCTCAGCATTTATTCGGATTCGTTTTAGTTTTCCGCCACAGCCTGTAGTTAAGTCGATTTATGTACTCCTTAATGTTTGCATCCTGTGGACAGGCTGAGGCCCCATTTTAGTGGAAAAAAAAGATATGAGACCAGGTCTCACGGTTAGCAGGTGAGACCCGCCTTGGATGACACATGACATTCATAAATCACAAAGCATCTAATCTCTTTCCTTGATTTCAAGTGGGGGTGGGGTAGATGTTTTGTGATTTATGAATGCCACGTGTCATTTATCAGGATGGGTCTCACCTACTAACCCATGAGACCTGGTCTCATAGAATTCTTTTCCCATTTTAGTACTTGTCTTGTGGTGATTTCCCCCTTGTTCCTAGGGTTTTGTATGTTGAAATCAATTTTTTTGGCATTATATTCTTTGTTGCTGATGCCACACGTGTTGATTGAAAATCTTGTTATTCATATTAGCATTGGAACTCACATTAGCATTTCTATTATTCTAGCATCTTCTCCAAACTCGGCGATTGATTTGAAATCGCTGTTAATATGTACACGAAAATCAGTAGAGATTTCATCCCAAAACAGATTTGCAGGCAACACAAATGATACCTTTTCATCACAAACACACAACTCAAAAATTTAAACCACTTAATACTCCTGTTTAGTAAGCAATAAAATTATGATGAGAAAACTACCATAGTCCACAAGGTTGAAAGTTCAGGCTTTCAGACTACTGGTGATAATTTATTGTTGGTCTCTTAAGCTTCTCTATTTTTAGGGATTAAAATATATACAATACAAATTTTGATCACTGTTTCCTTTTGTTTCTATGCTAACTTGCAGCTTCAAGCCGTCCAGGCCAAAATGGGTTCAGGTGAGGATGAGTACACCCCACTGTCTCAGTTAGAATATGGAATGGACAAATGTAAAGTGCGGGTGCGCATCTCGCGGCTATGGGAGTCCTTCAATCCAAAAAATAACACTTTGTTTCGGCCTTGACTGCCTTCTGATCGACGATCAGGTGATGCATTGCCTACCTTAATTTAAACACCAAACGGATGAACTGCATTGCTTGCTGACTACTAACGTTAAATTACCATCCTTTAAGTTTTCAGTGCACTGATTCTTCTAGTTGTTTCCTACTTGTAGGGTAAAACTATGCAGGCGCGTGTAGATCCCTACGATGTAGAGTTGTTTGAACATAGGCTAGTTGAAGGGAAGGTCTATGCCTTGTCAGATTTTCACGTTGATGTGCAGAGGGACTACTATATGTCATGTAGCAACGAGTGGACTATGTACATTAGAAGGCAGACGGTGGTCACTGAGATAGAAGGAGATATTGATTCGATACCCCTCTACAGCTTTGAGTTTGTTAATTTTAAGGATCTCCGTTCTAGGTGTGGCAACAACAGCTTATTGACAGGTACTTCCTCTGTCCCATAATGTAAGACGTTTTTTGACACTACACTAGTGTAAAAAAACATCTTATGGCTAGTTGCCGAATCCGGCCGCAACAGTGCGAGAGGATGCGTGTGTTGACAGGGGGTATGATGGCTCCTCCTTCCTTTCTCCCTCCCCTCCCTTCCCCTCCTTCTCCTCCTCGCCTCGGCAGATCTGCTCCCCGCCCTTCCCCAGTAGCCGGCGTCCGGTCGCCTTCACCTTCATGCGTAGCTCCCCTCCCCCTATCCTCTCCTGTTTCCCCGCAGGTGGACCTCTCCCCTTCTCTCTCTTCGCTGCCGGTTCTTGGATCTCGTTTTTGGGCGCTGCTGTCGGATGAGGAGGATTCGCGGTCTCTACCTTCCTCCCCCGGTGGTGCGGTGACCTGCTCTAGGGAGGTGGGGGTCACCTGCGCCGCCCCTCGCCCTCGTAAGTTTGCCCCCGGGGGTCGGGGCCGGCAGTTGGGGGTGCCTCCGTCGGCCGACGGCTGGCTCCGGGTCTCGCGACGTCGGCGTAGATCTGGTAAGCTTGCGTTCGCGTCCCCTGCGCCTGGTGTCTTGGGTCGTGCTCCTGATGGGGAGCTTGGAGGCTCTCCATCTCCCTTTCCGTCTCCGGCGGCGGGGGCTCCGTCGCCGGCGGCGGCGGCGGTGGGGCCGCTGGTCGCTACGTGTACCCTAGATCCAGATCCCTGTGTAGTGGCCGCCGGTTCGCGGGCCTTCTCCCCGTGTGGGCCTGCTGGGCCTGTTGGGGCGGTGCTGGCTAGTGGGCCTCCCCCTCCCCCCTCCCTCTCTTCGGTTATCGATTTCCCCCCGCTTGTTTCTCTTGGCCCAGTTGGGTCCCCCGCCCGGTTACCGGCTCCCCGTCCCTCTCCGGCCCATTTGGCGAGTCGGGCCCAGGGGGCACGGCTCGCTTGGGCTATATGTGGATCCCTCGCGGCTCGGTATCCCTCCTGCTAGGGTTTCCTGCTTCTGCCGCCGACTTGCGCCGCTATCGTCTTCCCATCCGTCGCATCATCAGATCCCCCCCACCTCCACCCCTCCTTCTTCCTTTTGCTGCGGTGATCTCCATGGACAAGTCTAGGGGTTCCTCTTGCGAGGCGCTTTCTGGTAGCAAGCGGCGCCGCGAGGACTCCCCCGCCTCCGCGTTGGATTTGGAGCTTGAGGCCTCGCTACGCTCCAGGCTGGAGTCGGAGCATGCGGCACGCGAGCAGGCGGCTCGTGCCCGCGAGGCCTGGGCTTCGGGTCCGGAGCGGGAGCAGCACCCGGTGAAGGAGGGGGTGACTGGATCTGGCCTGCAGGGCTCTGGGTCTGGTCCCTCTCCTTCCCCGGTGTTGGATCCGTGGGAGGCGGCGGTGGCTTCTGGCGGTGGGTGTCTTCGTCCTCGGCTTCCCTCCCGGCTCCGGGTGTTGGGCGTGGCCCGTCGGCCCCGTCCCGGCCCCTACCTCCCCCTCCTCCTCGCTCTTTTGGGGCCGGACCTGGCTTTCGTCCGCCGCCTCGATCCTTCGCGGGGCCGGCGCGTCGGCCGCCTGGTCCGGCTCCTGGGGATGGGATCCTTCCTCCTCCCCCGTCGCAGCAACAATCCCGCCCCTCCTCCTCCTCCCACAGCAACCCCTCAGCGCTTACTTGCTTCGCTTGCCACAGACCGGGCCACTTTCAGTCTCGATGCACCAATCCACCATTCTGCTTGATTTGTCGCTCTGATGGTCACCTCACGGTTAACTGCATGGATAGGCAGAAACCTCCCGCGGTCATCCAGTTTGGTCTGGGTCTTCCTGGCTGCTCCTTCTTCGCCTTCGATGGTGACCTGCCTGTTCGGGAGGTGGCTCCTACGCTGTCCAACGCGGCTATTGTCTCTGTCAAAGACCAAAAGATCTCCCCCCAAACTCTGCTGGAAGGGCTTCGCATCTGGGATGTGGCTGGTTGGGACTGGCAAGTTGTGCAGCTGTCAGATTTTGACTTCTCTGTGGTGTTCCCCTCCAAAGATTGCCTGCGAATGATCGCTTCCTGCACCAGCTTCACCTTACCTCTTAATCAACTGGTGGTTTCTGTCAAAGCGGCTGCATCCAACGGCACTGCAGTTGGTCCTCTGTCTCAAGTGTGGGTGTTGATTGATGATTTACCTGCTAGTCTGCGCTCGTCTGCTTTCCTCATGTCCTTTGGGGTTTTGATTGGGAAACCCATTGAGGTGGATGAGGAGTCTTTGAACAAGGTTGGTCCTGCTCGGATGAAGGTCTGGTGTGTTGTTCCTGATCGGGTGCATGGCTTCATTGATGTCTATCCCTCTCCCAATGGCATCAGGTTGCGGGTGCGGGTGGAGGGGGCGGCGGCGGCTTTCCATGCTCCACCTCCCCCCTACTCCTGCTAATCCTTCGGATAAACATGACAAGGATGGGGATGGTTCTTTTGGTGGCCCCAATCAAAGTTTTGGGTCTAATCTCCGCTTCACTCAATCTGAATGGGACGGCTTGGCAGACTCAGAACGTGAGCTATTTCACTCTCAAGCGCCTGTTGGTGATGCTCCTCGTGAAGATGTAGTGATTCCCCCTTCTGCCCAGATGGCCCCCTCTGCTGCTGCTGATCTGCCTAAGGCTCCGCCCTGCTCGGCTACTCCTGTGTCTGCTGCATGCTCCAACCTTCCGGCCCGCCCTATCTCCCCCACTCGTTCGGGTATTGAAGATCTCCCTGGCTCTCCTGCTCGAGACATGGTGGAATCCCAACACCCCTCGAAGAAGAAATCCTCAGTTCGCAAGTACTCGGCTAAGAGCCGGACCTCTTCGGGCTCGAAGCAATCCATGACGGGGATCTGCCGGCGTCTTGATCATGATCTGGGCTCCATGTCCCGCTCGGGCCCCCACGCTGGCTCTCCTGCTGCGCGGTCGCCTGCTATCCGCTCCCCGGTGTCCACGGCCCGCAAAGGTAGGCGGGTGTCCCATTCTGGTGGCTCTATTCTGGAAAGGGCGGAGAAGCGGGCAGCGGCGAAGGACCTCCCTCCCCCAGGTACCTCCCCATCCCCATCTGTCGCTGTTTCTCCGGTTCGGGTGGTTTTACCTTCGATGTCTGATGATCATCTTTTAAATATTATGTCGGACGTGGGTTTGGTGGTTGACACTTCTGTTGGCTCTCCCAGTTCGCTTCTTGCTATTATTCGGGCTAATGAATTGGCCCAAGCGGCCATTGCGAAAGCCAAAGAGGCCGTTGCCTCGCGGGTCGCAGATGTTGGTTGTGGTGTGGGGGAGGCTTCGGGTGCTGGTAGTGGCCAGCCCTCATCCTGCCTTGCTAAGAGGGGCACTAATAAACGATCTAAACCCTGTGTGGCCCCCAGCAGGTCGAGCCTCCGTATCAAGAACCTTTCGTATAAATGAGGGCCTTATTCTGGAATATTAGAGGGTTCGGTGCTAGGGGGCGCCGTGACCAACTGAAAGATTTGGTCCGTTCTAATTCTATTGACTTTGTGGGGCTGGTTGAAACATTTAAGGATTCCTTTTCCCCCAGTGAGCTTTCTGCTATCGTGGGTATGGATAGATTTCATTGGCAATCTGTACCGGCTTCGGGCCACTCTGGAGGGATTCTGATCGGTTCTAATAAGGACATTTTTGACTTTGTTGCTTTTGATCATGGGTTTTATTGGGCTAGTGTGGTTCTCTCGCACAGATCTATGAATACCCTCTGTGAATTTATAGTTGTTTATGGGCCCGCGGATCACTCCTTTTCGCATCTTTTCCTTGATGAACTTTCGATCAAGATTGAGTCCTGTACTCTTCCGATGGTTATTGGGGGAGACTTTAATCTTCTGCGATGCCCTCTTGACAAGAATAATGATAATTTTTCCTGGTCTTTAGCCAATGCTTTTAACGACTTTATTAGTGCCAACGCTATTCGGGAGCTTCCTCGGGGGGGAGCCCGCTTTACTTGGTCTAATCATCAGGTGAACCCTATCAGATCCGTGCTTGATCGTGTCTTCCTGTGTCCCAGTTGGGATGCCTTGTTTCCTAGGTCCTCTCTTTTCGCTAAGTGCATCGTAGGGTCAGACCACACCCCCTTGATTCTTGATGATGGTTCCATTCGCAATAGACCTCCGGCTAGATTTCAGTTTGATGCTTCTTGGCTGTCTGTTGAGGGCTTTGTTGACATGGTTGCGGCGAAGATCTCCCAATCCCTTTCTCACAACTCCCGCTCTTTTGGCCCTCTGGATGATTGGCAGTCATGTGCTTATGCCTTACGAAAATTTCTTAGAGGCTGGTCGCGTAATCGTGCGGCGGAGGATCGCCGCACCAAAGCCTTCCTTGAAAATCAGATCCTGGAGCTGGACCGTACTGCTGACTCTATTGGGCTCTCTGAGGATGGTTGGGCTGTTCGCTATAATCTGGAGGCTGCTCTTCTGCAGCTGCACCATCAGGCTGAGATCTATTGGCGCCAGAGGGGCACCCTTAATTGGACTCTCAAAGGGGACGCTCCTACTGCTTACTTCTTTGCGATCGCAAACGGTAGGCGTAGGCGTTGCGAGATTAATAGCCTGTTGATTAATGGTATGCGCTCTTCTGATCAATCCGTGATTATGGCTCACGTTGTGGACTTCTTTTCGTCTCTGTTAAGAGCTAAACCTCCATCGGGCCTGTCCATCTCCCCCCACCTCTGGAGTTCTGGTCTTAAAATTTCTCCTGAGGAGAATGCATCCTTGATGATTCCGCTCTCCGATCAGGAAATCTGGGATGTGGTTAATTCTGCCAATCTTAATGCTGCTTCCGGGCCTGATGGCTTCTCCATCCCTTTCTTTCGGAAATTTTGGCCCCAGTTGAAACAGTTGGTGTGTAACGTTATTCAGGGTTTTTGTCTTGGTACTGTCGACATCTCTCGCCTGAACTATGCTGTTATATCCCTGATCCCTAAGGTAAAGGGTGCTGATGTCATTTCCCAATTCCGGCCTATAGCGTTGATTAACAACTTTGCCAAGTTCCCTTCCAAAGGCTTTGCGAACCGGTTGTCTCCGGTAGCTCACAGAGTTATTAGTCCCTTCCAGTCTGCTTTTATCAAAGGGCGTTTTATTTTAGATGGTATTCTCTCCCTTCATGAGATTGTTCATGACCTTCATGTGCGGAAATCCAAAGCCATTATCCTCAAGCTAGACTTCGAAAAAGCGTATGACTCGGTTAGCTGGCCTTTTCTCAGGCAGATTCTTCTTGCCAAAGGGTTCGACGGTGCTTATGTTCACCGTATCATGCAGTTGGTCTCGGGTGGCCACACTGCAGTTGCCGTAAATGGTGCTATTAGCAACTTCTTTGCGAATGGGAGGGGCCTCCGCCAAGGGGATCCGGCCTCCCCTGTTCTTTTCAACTTTGTGGCTGACGCCTTCTCCTGTATGCTCTCCAAAGCGGCTCGATGTGGTCATATTATCCCTGTGGTTTCTCACCTACTTCCGGAAGGGGTCTCTCATCTACAATATGCGGATGATACAATCATCCTGGTAGAGTTGGACAATGCCTGTATTGCCAATCTGAAATTTATTCTGTTGTGTTTCGAAGCTGTTTCTGGTCTTAAGATCAATTTCGCCAAGAGTGAGGTTATGGTGACGGGGGTTGACCGGGCGGAGGCCTTGCGGGTGGCCAGGCTCCTCAACTGCTCCTTAGGTTCCTTTCCTTTCAAATATTTAGGTCTGCCTATCTCTCCTGGTCTGCTTCACGCGAAAGACTTCGCTCCGGTGGTTGCTAAAGTGGGGAATAGGGTGCTTCCTTGGAGGGGTAGGTATAATACCAATGCTGGCAAAGTGGCTCTAATCAACTCTTGCTTATCCTCTCTCCCGATGTTCCTTATGGGTTTTTATCGTCTCACGGATGGAGTGCATGCTGGCTTCGACAAACATAGGGGTGGCTTTTATTGGAATTCTGCTGATAACAAAAGAAAGTATAGGTTGGTCAAGTGGCAGTTTATGTGCAAGCCTAAAATCTTGGGGGGTTAGGCATTATTAATACTCGGGTGATGAATATTTGTCTGCTCGTTAAGTGGTGGTGGAAAATTATGACGGTTGGGGCCGATGTGCTGTGGTCTTCGATTCTTAAGGCTAAATATTATCCTAACTCCAACCCTATGTTTGCCCCCGCGCGGCGCGGTTCGCAGTTTTGGAAAGCCCTTGTTAAAGTTCGGCCGATTTTTCTGGAGCACGTTAAGTTTTGTGTGGGTAATGGGTCCGCTGTTCGTTTTTGGTTAGATTGGTGGTCTGGGGATGCTCCCCTGGCTGTTAGCTTTCCGGTTCTGTTCTCTTATTGCCCCAATCCGCAAATCTCCATCGCGGAGGTGGCTGCTAATAATTGGGACTTGGCTTTTCGTCGGGCCCTGTCTCCTGAAGAGTTGGAAGAATGGCAAAGTCTTTCTGCCCTCTTCCCTGTGCTCTCGGAGGAGGCCGACTCGGTGGTTTGGCCGCTTACGGCCTCTGGTATATTCTCGGTCAAATCGCTGTACTCTAGACTGATTGGTGGTACTACTTCGGCTAGATTCTCTTGTGTTTGGAAATCTAAGGTCCCTCCTAAGATTAAGATTTTCCTCTGGCAAGCCTTCCGTGGTCGCCTCCCTTCTGCTGATCAGATCAAAAAACGCAACGGGCCGGGCTCGGAATTCTGTAACTTGTGTGGGGCTTTGGAAAACTCTAATCACATCTTTTTCAACTGTGTTCTCGCCAAATTAGTTTGGGCTTGCGTCAGATCCTGGCTTCGGGTCTCCTGGAATCCCTCCTCTTTCTCAGATATTAGAACCCTAGCCAAATCTCTGGTAGGGGTCACCAGGAGGGTATTCTGGGTTGGCTTGGGAGCCTTATGTTGGGCACTATGGACCATTAGAAACAAATTTACTATTGAGCTTACCTTCCCATCTAAGCCTGCTGATATTCTTTTCAAATCATGTATATTCTTGCAGCAGTGGAGATCATTGACTAAGGAGCCAGATCGGGACGCCCTGGACCTGCTCATCGCCAAAATTCGGGCTTCAGCCTCTCAGATCTCCGGGACGAATCATGGTGTATAATTTTGGTGCTGTAGTTTGCGGGATTAGGTCTTCTTCTCTTCCCGGCCTGCGTGCCGTGTTTGGCAGCTGCCAGTATCGCTACTACTTTGGGTCTATTTACCTTTCTCTGTGGCTCTGTGTTCGTGTGAGCATTGGGTATTCGTGACGCTGCCGTGTGGCTTTATCTATAAAGTCGGGCCTTGGCCTTTTCTCTAAAAAAAACATCTTACATTATGGGACGGAGGGAGTACATTCTTTTGGAACTTAATAAAGTTTGATCAGAGTTAGACTTACCGTGTGTATATCTTGTTTCTTTTCCTTACATGTGTGTGGATACAAATTATGGAGATGTTCTGGGACACGTAGTAGATGTCGGGGAGCTAAGAGGGGGTCAAAAAAAGGTCCCGCCTTTTAGAAATTTGCAACGCAAGCATTCGGGATTTGAGGTAACAGAATACACTTCTTTCTTTTGGATGATTGACGTCCCCTGATAGCTCCTCACTGCTGGAGTTATCATTTACAGAGGAAAGGTACTGGGTGTCACACTGTATGGAGATATTGCTTCTGGGTTTTTTGAGGATATGCTTGAGAAAGGCCAAGGTGCCTCAGTTGTTGCTGTCTTTACAGGGATGACTGTTGATTCTTCATCATCAGGTCAATCCTTGATCCACTGTTTCATTTGTCGGTTTCTACCATGTGATACTGTTGAATTATATTCCGTTCTTTTCTTGTAAAACTTTAGTCTATCTATCATTGATGCAACCATAGTGTATACTGAAACCTTGTGGTGCCATTTGTGATCTTTCTGTGTTATATAGTTTGCTCTACAACGTCTTCAGAGTACTACCTGGATTTGGAAATACCAGAGGTGCAAGAATTCCGTGCGAAGTGAGTAAACTTCATAAAGTTTATACCTTCTTTGATGATTGATCTAAGCTGTACTTGTACATGGCTAACTGGTTCGTGTGCGCACAGTTTGCTCATTCAGCAGGGAAACCCTGTTCCAGAAAAAACTCCAACTCAGAAGTTGGCCGAGAGTTGGCGAACAATCGAACAGCTAAAAAGCCTCGATCCAGAAGAGTACGATGAGGTAAATTAAGTTTGCTGCTCCCGTCGTGACGGGCAAAGCTCATCTCGTTTACTCACGTATATCTGTGTTTACTTGCAGGATACTATGTTTTTGTTTTTCTAGAAATGGAGGATGACCCCCGGCCTCTGCATCCGGGAGATGCATGCGGCCACTTTATTGATTATTCTCGAGGACCTTACAAAGTGTTACAAACAATATGCCTGAATCCGCCGTCTAGGCAACATATGCCACTACTCCTATCCAAATGATGAAGGGGTGCTAGTTGGGCCACTACCCAGACCCACTCACCTAAACCTAACATCAATAGCCGGAATCCCCAGCCTAGCCACATACCGGGTCTGGGGCATAAACCGGTCTGACGCACTCACAAGTGTCGTCGCCGCCATCTTCCACTGGTCCGTCTTCAGAGCAGATTGAAGTTCCAACCTTGGTAGGTTCCTCTGCCATCGACGCCACCATGACGCCAAATGACGACCACCATCTACGCTAGTCCATCTCCAAACAGAAGGAGCGCTACCACAAGATGAAGATCGGCGGTAGAATAGATGAAACGCCGCACACATTGCCGCCGCCAAACACCTCACACGCACCACAAGCGCACACCGTGCTTTCGGGAACCCCAGGCGACGCCTTCAAGAAGGAGCGCGGCGAAGGTACGGCGCCATCGCCCGCAAGGGGAACTAGAGCTTTCGCCCAAATGAATAGCACAGTGAGAGACGGGATAGGACCTCGACAAGGCCTCCAAGAAGGGAACCGACACCCACAAAGGCGTTGCCATTGTCGTGGCCTCCACCGACGGCCAAGGGTTTCCCCCGATCCCGCCCCCGTCCCATCCACCCGGCCAAAGACATGGCCAGGGGAGCGCATGGAGCCGAAGAAGGCGTTGGACTTCATCAAAGCAGGCACGCCGAATGACGGGGCACCCCGACCCACCGCAGTAGACGTCCACCGAGACCTCGCCGCCCGCACGGCCGAAGTCATGGACCACCAGCTCCCACGACCGTTGTCCGACGAGAGGCAACGCCGTCCACACCGCCCGAGGCCGCCGCCCCGGCATCCACCCACCATGCACATCCCGTCAAAACACGGAGAACAACCCACACGGCCGCCACCAGGGAGACCACACCGTGAACACCCAAGCCGGGCGACGAGGCAGGGCTGCGCCGGCCAGATCTGAGCGGATCCGGCGATTCCCGGCCCACCAGCCGCCAGAGAGGAGCCGGCCCCGATCCAGGGCCGAGACGGCCTGATCTGGCAGTCGGACCTTCCCAGGAGTCCCCCGCACCGGATCGGGAGGGGGGCAAGCCGACAGCTCCGGCGACCGACGGCTGCTACAGAGGGCTGGCGTCGGTGGCCACCAGGATCTAGAGAAGTGGGCGGCGGCGTCTGATGCGGGGTGGGGCGGTCACCAATGTCGAGGCGGGTGCACGGGGAATCCCCGTCGTCGCCTACCACCGCGCGGGCGGCTGCCAGCGGTGGCGGGGGAGGAGGAGGGAGGTGGGGGGAACCGGCGGCCGAGTAGGGTTTCGCCCCCGAGTCGCCCGGAGCGGACGACGCGGGGGGAGGTGGGGGGAACCGGCGGCCGAGTCCCCCTGATAGACATAGATTGCAGCAGTGGCTGGTGCTATCTTGGATGCGACACCTGCCAAAAGTCGATGTATGGGGCCCCAAGGAAATACAAGTTGGGCCGATGTGGCCCGATCAAGAGGCCAATTCAATGGTAGTGACCTGCAACACTACGCTGTCATTGCCACATCAGTGTATGCTTATTGCCCATTCATAAGTGGCTAATTACCACACTGCTGTTATGGCCCTTATGGGCACCTTATTAGGTACAAGCTGAAGGCAACGGTGCAGGGTGCCATGGGCACAATGGACCTGATGATCTTCTGTGAGGTGGCGGAGGAGCTGGTCGGTGTTTCCGCGGAGGAGCTCGTCAATAAGATCAAGGACGATGATGAGTGGTACACCCTGCCGGACGAAATCGAGGATCTTCTTGGCTCGACACACACCTTCGAGGTTTTCGACAAGTACGTGGATGGGAGCTTCTCGGTGATGTCGATCATGGACAATGCCAGCGTCCCGGCCCCTGCTGCTACTACTAGTCAACGCAAGGAGGAGAAGGCTGACCCTGAGGGGAGCGCTACCATGGCAAGGGTGAAGTCCACTCGAGTCCCGAAGCCTAACAAGCGCCTGCGAGGGGACGACTGGATCAACTGAGGATTCTTGCACTAGTTTTAGTGTGTCTAGGTAATGCAGCTGCAAAGACTAGGCAATGGGTCTTTAGAGCATCTCCAGCCGCGCCCCTAACAGGCCCTTCCCAGAAGCCCGTTTTTTGCCGGCTCGGGCCAAAATTGGTGCCGGCGGACCCAGGCAGAACCCGGCGTTCTGGGGGCGCCTGGGACGCCAGTACAAGCGAAAAGGGGCGTGTGGGTCTGCCTTGTCAGCGAGTCGAGCGCCTCTTCCCACCGTTTCTTCCCGCTTTTTTTCCCACTTCCCTCCCATTTGCCCCTTTCCTCCCGCCATTCTCCTTCCCGCTCGCCTCCCAGTTGGCCGTCATGCCGCCGAAGAAGTACGCCGTCCCCCGCGCCGCGGCAACCTCTACCGCCTCCGTCGCCCAGCCGAAGCAGAGGAAGCCGAGGGCGTCGCCGTCCAAGCCGCCGGGCATGTCGAACGTCGACTGGAGGGTGGAAGTACAGCGACGGGAGGCCGTCACCGCCGACCGGCGGAACAGGGCCCTCGCCAAGAAGGTCCGTGACAACGCGGCGCGCGCGGCTGCCGGCGCCGCTGCCGCTGCCGCTGACCAGGCCGAGGCCGAGGCGGCTCGCGCGGGGATCATGAATCTCCCCGGCAACCACGCACAGTACATGCCCTGGGGGTCGCCTGGCTACGCCGACGGGGACGCACATGGTGGGTTCAACCCTAACGTCGCCTTCCCCCATGGCCACCCGGCCCAGCGCACGCCCTCGTCCGCCTTCACCGGCGTGCAGTACCCTCCATACAACTACTCGCCGCCCGCGTACACGTCCTCTCCGACGCCCCCTCTTCGCCGTTGCACGCTGCCCTTCTCTCACCTCGGCGGCGCCGACGAGACCGAGGCCGACATGGACGAGATCATCGCGGAAGGTTCGGCCGCGGCTGCCGCGTCCCCCGGGTTCACCGCGGACGAGGCAGTGGATCTCAGCGGCGGCATGGAGGGCGAGCTCGGCTACGTCTACGGCGAAGAGGAACTGGAGGAGCAGGACGAGGAGGACGAGGAGGACGAGGAGGAGCTGGCGAGAAGAAGAAGGCGCCGGCCAGGCCAGAGCCGCGCATCAAGTGGGCGTCTAAAGAGGAGGAATGCCTCGCAGAAGCATGGAAAGTCGTCTGCCTCGACCCGACCATCGGCGCGAACCAGAGCCTCGAGACGTACTGGGCGCGCATCAAGGCCGAGTTCGACGAGCGCAAGCTCGTCGACCCCTACTTCAAAGGCGTCTACATGCAGCGCAGGGCGAAGGCAATGGCGAACCATTGGGGGCGTATCCAGGGGGCGTGCAACAAATGGCACGGGATCGTCGAGGAGGTTGCCGGTCGCCCAGAGAGCGGCGCCAGCATGGAGGATCAGGTATGCCACGTCGTTCTCCCGCCTCTTTTCGCCGTTCACAAGCCGACTGTTTGTTCGTCCCCACGCAGTTGCTGCGCATGTTCGGCCTGTACCGGCAGGGCAACAGCGACGCCGAGTTCAAGTACCTCCACGTCTACAAGCACATCGACAAGTGCGACAAGTGGGCGGAAGTCCAGCGCACCATCGAGAAGGCCAAGGAGACCTACAAGCCTGACGCGCCGACTCCGGGCGCGTCAGATGGGCGGCCGGATGGCAACAAAGGTGCCAAGAAGGGGAAACACACCGACACGGCCAGAGCTCGCGTGCAGGAGTCCATCCAGCACTGCCTCGCCGACGCACAGGTCCGGGCCGCCCTTCATGAAGAGAAGACTGAGGCGCGTTGGTCGGCGTTGGTGTCGACCAATGCCGTCAAGCTCGACCTACTCCGGACCAACGTCGCCGCGAAGAAGAGGAACACCGGCCTGGTTTTCCTGCTCGGTGGGGCGGACATGCTCCAGAGCACCAACGAGGCGGTCAAGGCGTGGTACAGGGCGCATGTTGGCCTCATCCTGGACCAGCTTCCCTCGGCGACGCCGCCCACGCCGCCCACGCCCACGACGCCCACGCACACGCCGCCGCCGCCGCCAAGCCCGACCGCTGATGATGCCGAGACTGCCCGCAACACATAAGCCATGCCGCCAAGCACAGAGCACGAGGCCCCGTCAAGCCCGCGCACGCCGACTCCGGCGACCCGGAAGCCGACCTCGCCGCCTGATGCGTGCTTCCGTCGCGGTGCCGAGACTGCCCACTTTTTTGTACGCCGAACATTTAACTCATCCGGTCGCCGATCTAGGCCACTTGATCGCCGGATTGTGGCATCTATTTTGGGCGCAGGAATGACTATGTTTGAATTTTGCCGTGGCTTGGGGGGGGGGGCTGGGGGCGTGATTGGGAGCTAGGCCGGCCCTAGTGGCCAAACTAGCGCCGGCTTGCCCCCAGGCCGCGGTTTTTCTGCGCCCTGGGGGCCGAACGGCTGGAGATGCTCTTATGTTCTCTTTCTTCTACATCGGAACAACTGCTGTGACTTGATCTAGTGTTAGTGCTGGGTAAACAGACCAGGACCGGTTTAACCCAACCCTTTTGATGGGCTTCACCTAGTTTGGCGAGCAGACCCTAAACCTCCACAGCGGCATGGGCGGATCTAGATCGAGCGCCACATCCAGCCCTCTCTGCCCCCCTACCTCCCCTCGCCGCCGCCGAAGGAGGCCGCCGGGCTAAGCCCGGGCGGCGGACGACGGTGGCGGGGCCTCTCTGCTGCGGCAGGATCTCGCGATGGGGGAGGCTCACCTCCTCGTGGTGCGGCGCAGCGGCTACAGGGTGTGGCGACCAAGAGGCTGCGTCTCCAGCGGGTGGTGGCCGCGGCGACGTCGTCGGCAGGCTCCGGGGCTGCGGCCCTGCAGATCCTTCTCGGCGAGCCGGGGCGGGGGTGGCGGCTCCGATTTCCTGCCTTCTGGTTGTTCCTCCGATCCAGCTCTTGCTGGTGGTCTTAGTGTTGCGTCAAGGGGGTGCCTGATGCGGCTGCTCTTCGGCCGGATCTGGTCCGTCCGTGTCTGCCGGAGGGTTGGTCATTGTGGTGGCCTCGGCTACGGCAGCTGGGCGGAAGTGCGCTGTGGTGGACCATGTGTGGCGATGGTGTGGTGGCTGTGCAAGGTGTGTGCGGGTGAAAGGAGGTGTGGGCCAGCTTCGGCCGGCTGCGCAAGGGTGTTCATCGGGTCTACTCCGAGTGCAAGCTTTACCCGGCTATGGCCAGCAGGCGGTGGTGGCGCTTTTGGGCGTCGTTCCCCTTTTTGAAGGCACCGCCGTGGAGTTCTCCGACCCCGTCCATCCTCGGATCTCGTTCTTCAGGCGAAAGCCTAGACCCTTCTGGGTTGGGCAATGACGTCGTCTCAACGGTGTTTCCCTCTTTAGGGCATTGCTTTGAAGATCGGTGATTCTTCCCCGCCCTTCTCTTGGGCTGGACGTGCACGGCTCATGGTTGGCACGTGCCCAACTGGTGATGCGAGTGGTTGGCATTGCGACGCGTGTGGCGACGACGATGATGGCATGTGGAGTTGGGCCGCGGCCTGTCCTTCTGATGTCGGCGGTCTGGTTCGCCAACGAGTGTGCCTATGCTTGTTTCTCACTGTGATAGAGAAGTCGGAGCTGCGTGAGGCGAGGCCCCTGCGGCAACGATGACTCCATGAGGGTGGTTTGAGCGGAAGGTGCTCTCCGGAGGCTGTGCTGGGCTAGGTCGGTGCGAGGCGTGCAACTTTGTCCAGTGAAGCGTATCAACATAATCGGAGCTGCCGGTCCTCGACGTCGGCGGTCGATTGTTTGGCTAGGACTGACAAGGTCGTCATGTGTCTTTCGTTCGAAGGGGTCTTGACAGGTCGTCTGTGGTGGAGTCGGAGTCGCTTGCTCGGGGAGAGGTGATGACGATGACAATGCATGCAGCATGGATGGTGCCCTCTTCTCGATGGTGTGTGTGGTCTTGTTGGTGCCAGGTCGGCCCAGATGCCCTTTCTTATGGACATGTTGTAACGGTTTTCGTCCGGGTTTCCGTTAATTAACCGGGCACCTCTATTCTACCTTTTTTAATGAATCGGGCCCTAAAGAACCGCGTTTCAAAAAAAATAATAGTAAATTTGAAATGAAGTGTAACCGGTTATGGAAATGGAGTCGAGCCTCAAATGACTCCGGTGCTCTTCCAATAGTCTCTAAATACTGACTTATATCAATCATAAATTCAAAATACGCAGCCAATATGTTATGGGATTAGAAGGTCGCACAGGGGAAAACCATCGGGAACGACGTTCAAAGGAACACCGGAGCATCTACTAATGGGTTGATTAGCGAGAACACCGGAGCATCTACTAATGGGTTGATTAGCGAAACTACTACATGGACGACAATTGCCAAACGAAGTGTGCACGGTAGAGGAATGGACAATGATGTCTAGGTGTGCAGTATGCACAGACGGCTTGATGAGATGCGTCGTCTGCAAATCGTCTAGAGCCTGTCGTGTGTATAGCATCTCTCGTTAATTAGTAACCAATACCCTATTTTTCCTATCCTTCATATTCGATGAAATCAATCTCATAGTTAGTGACCATCTTTTTTCAACTCTGCACTCGAAAGAAAGGGAGACTGGGCGTTGGTTTTTCCAACGAAAAACAAGTACATTCTGATGGATTATGGATGGGCTTAGACCCATATAAGACAATAATTTCTAGTTAATCTTTAAGGCCCATACATGTGTACGACAAGTGATGGGTCTCATACTGTTACAGTAAGAAGAGTGAGACATCTTTATAAGGGTTGCTCTACCATTTGCTATTGGGAGCTTGGGAATAGGAGTTGTACACGCGCGCTCCTCCTCCACCCGCCACGCCATGCCACGCGCCGCGCCGCACCGCGAGTTGCGGGAATGAACCAAAGCTTATTTTTGCCACTCAGGAATTGTTAATTAATTAACGAGTCGCTTACGGAAGCGCCATTGTCCGAGATGTTGGACCGTGGGCTATTCGTACGGACTCGGTCGTGGGCCTGGCCCAGGCCCATCTACCCAACGGCCTATATAAGAAGTTGGTTGGGAGAGCAGATGCCTTCGGAACCCTGTCGTTCGAGATCCTGCCCGGGAGAACGACAATAAGGTTTTTGGTGAGCGTCTCGACTGCTCCCGATCCATCCCCGTCTCCCTCCGCCTCTGCTTCCACTACTTCCCCTGCATCGACCCCATGGCTGCCGCCACCGCCCTGAAGAAGAAGGCCTCAGCCGATGCCGAGGCTGCATTGGCCTGGCCAACAGGAGGGTATGACTCATTCATCCCCTATTTTCTCGTTAATGTGCTAGCCGTATATATGATGTTCATAGATGTTTCGGTTCTATGTACTGTACGTGCTCACATGCTTAGGTATCGGTATGAGATGCATACCGTATTTGCCATGCTTATTGTTTACTCGTGGATTAGATTAGTCGGAAAAGTGCTAATATTTCCAACAATCCAAAAACCTTATTATAGGCACTTTTCGACTCATGGCTTCGCCGCTACTTTGAAACGGGAAAAGTTTACTAGAACAAATTTTAAGCGCTGGCAGACGAGGACTGATATGTCCATTCTGCATCATGCTTTTATATCGATATTTATTGTATTATGGGATGTTACTACACATTATGTCACAATACTTATGCCTTTTCTCTCTTATTTTACAATGTTTACATGAAGAGGGAGATGCACAACTCCAAAAGTCCTGAAACTCCAAGAAAGTCAGTTTTTAAATATATTAAAAATATTGGGCGAAGAAAGCACCAGAGGGGGGCCACCCAGCAGCCAGGAGGGTGGAGGGCGCGCCCTACCCCCCTGGGTGCGCCCCCTACCTCGTGGGCCACCAGACAGGCCCCCGAGGCCCATCTTTTGCTATATGGTGTCTTTTGCCCTGAAAAAAAATCATAAGGAAGCTTTCGGGACGAAGCGCCGCCGTCTCGAGGCGGAACCTTGGTGGAACCAATCTAGGGCTCCGGCGGAGCTATTCTGCCAGGGAAACATCCTTCTGGGAGGGGGAAATCGTCACCATCATCATCACCACCGATCCTCTCATCGAGAGGGTGTCAATCTCCATCAACATCTTCACCAACACCATCTCCTCTCAAACCCTAGTTCATCTCTTGTATCCGATCTTTGTCTTAAAACCTCAGATTGGTACCTGTGGGTTGCTAATAGTGTTGATGCTAGTTGGTTTATTCGGTGGAATATCATATGTTCAGATCCTTAATGCTATTCAATACCCCTATGATTATGAATATGAATATGATTTGTGAGTAGTTACGTTTGTTCCTGAGGACATGGGAGAAGTCTTGTTATAAGTAATCATGTGAATTTGGTATTTGTTCAATATTTTGATGAGATGTATGTTGTCTTTCCTCTAGTGGTGTTATGTGAACGTAGACTACATGACACTTCACCATTGTTTGGGCCTAGGGGAAGGCATTGGGAAGTAATAAGTAGATGATGGGTTGCTAGAGTGACAGAAGCTTAAACCCTAGTTTGTGCGTTGCTTCGTAAGGGGCTGATTTGGATCCATATGTTTCATGCTATGGTTAGGTTTACCTTAATTCTTCTTTTATACTTGTAGATGCTTGCGACAGGGGTTAATCATAAGTGGTATGCTTGTCCAAGGAAGGGCAGTACCCAAGCACCATTCCACCGACATATCAAATTATCAAAGTAACGAACGTGAATCATATGAGCATGATGAAAACTAGCTTGACAGTAATTCCCATGTGTCCTCGGGAGCATTTTGCTTTATATAAGAGTTTGTTCAGACTTGTCCTTTGCTACAAAAAGGATTGGGCCACCTTGCTGCATGTTGTTTACTTTTGTTACTTGTTACCCGTTACGAATTACCTTATCACAAAACTATCTGTTACCGATAATTTCAGTGCTTGTGGAGAATACCTTACTGAAAACCGCTTGTCATTTCCTTCTGCTCCTTGTTGGGTTCGACACTCTTACTTATCGAAAGGACTAGGATAGATCCCCTATACTTGTGGGTCATCAAGGACTACCTTGTGGCTCACAACAATGAACGTGTTCTGGGTTAGTAGTGTATCTCCCATGGTAACGATTGCTCCTAAACAGGAGAATGCGTTTAGGGAGGCAACCATCATCTTTGTGGGAGCCGTTCTTACTATGATTGGAGACAAGCTAGTAGACGCATATCTCCATATGTGCGTTGCCAAGAATTTGTGGGATGCACTCGAAGCTAAGTTCGGCGCAACCGATGCTGGAAGCGAGTTGTATGCTGGGAGCAATTCCATGATTACAAAATGGTTGATAACCTTTTTGTACTAGACTAGGCCCATGAGATACAATGCATTGCAAAGGAGCTGGAGCTCCCGAAGTGTGAGTTACCGGACAAGTTTGTCATGGGTTGCATTATTGCAAAACTCCCTCCTGGATGGAGGAACTTTGCTACTTTTCTCAAGCACTTGAGACGTGAATTCTCTGTTGAGGATGTCATCGGTCATCTAAGTGTTGAGCAAAACTCGAGAGTAAAGGACTCACACGTGAAAGGGGCAGAGGGTTCTTCTATTGCTAATGTGGTGCAGAAGAACTTCCACAAGTTCAAGGGAAATAACGGTGTCCAACACAATACCGGGTTTAAGAAGAATGGTAAGAATACCTTCAAGAAGAACAAGAAGGATGAGGGTTGCTTTACTTGTGGTTCGGTTGAACATTGGGCCAACAAGTGCCCAAACAAGTACAAGAAGTGAGGACATGACACCAAGCCTGTCAACATCACTCTGAGCAACAATGATGGGGCATCTGGGTATGATAATCTGTTTACCATACTTTCACTTTGTCAGTCCACCGATTGGTGGGTTGACACTGGGGCCAATATTCATGTGTGTGCTGATGTGTCTTTGTTTTCTTCTTACCAGGTCACACAAGATTGTTTCGTCCTGATGGGGAATGGCTCGCATGCTTCTGTTCATGGTGTTGGCACGGTAGATCTGAAGTTTACTTCGAGAAAGATCGTGCAACTGAAGAACGTGCAACATGGCCCTACCATCAAGAAGAATCTTGTTAGTGGCTCCCTTCTATGTAAAGAAGGGTTTAAGTTAGTATTTGAGTCTAACAAAGTAGTCGTGTCTCGGTATGGACTATTTGTTGGAAAAGGATATGATTGTGGTGGTTTGTTCTGCCTTTCCCTGGAGGATTTCTAGAATAAAGTCATGAACCAAATTCATTCTAATGTGAACGAATCTGAGGTTTTGGCAATCACATCTTTGTCACATAAATTTCAGTTGTATGACGCGACTAGCAAAGATGGACTTAATCCCAAGTTTCACTTTAGCCAAAGGCTCTAAGTGCCATGCGTGTGTGCAAGCTAAGCAACCTCGTAAGCCTCACAAGCTTGTGAAGGAGAGACACCTGGCACCGTTAGAGCTCATACATTCAGATCTCTCTGAGATGAATGGTGTGCTGACTAAAGGTGGAAAGAGATATTTCATGACTCTGATTGATGATTCCACTAGATTCTGCTATGTGTATCTACTATATCTAAATAGCTAGCCCCCACTAGTAGGAATTCTCTGCCTTCTCACTGAGCCACATCATCAAAATTAAAGTATCTGTTGGATATACTAGATCAGTGCACAATAGCCATCCGATCAAGACGTGAGAGCATCTGCACTAAAAGCGATGTGCAAGCATGCAGAAACCGAAGGTTGCATGCATGTAAGTGTATTTTAAATCCCATCAACATGTCCACATGCAAGCATGCAGAAACTAATTGCCTCATGCATGTGACTGCGTTTTAAATCTCATCAACATGTCAAGAGAAAAAAAAAATACTAATCCTGTTATGTGATAAAGAGTTGGCTGATCTTCTGTACTTATATAGGTTGTTCTGTATTTTCTCCACTTGCTCAAAGGAAATTTGTTATGGAATACCCATGGTGCACACATTCTTCAAACTTTTAGAAACTCATTTAGCAAAAAAAATATATCTACGTGGATACCAAGAACAAGCCTTTCTTTGTGAATGAGACATGCACCATGAAAAAATGATAAATAATTTTTTATCGTGTTTTTCTCTATGTGGAGTTGTGAGGCCATGAGCATCCACCATATGAATTTTCTTCTTTTTAGAGGATTTCATACTAATTCTATATATAGCCAATGTGAATGCAATTCTATGAAATCAATGATTTAACACATAGAGATATATACAGCTGTCCCGCGGCAACGCGCGGGGACTCATCTAGTTTGTTAAATACTAAGGATGAGGCTCTACATGACTTTAAAGTCTATAAGGCTGAAGTTGAGAACCAACTTGGGAAGAAAATAAAATGAGTCCGGTCTGATCATGGTGGAGAGTACTTTTCTAATGAGTTTGATTTATTTTGTGCGGAACATGGTATTATTCATGAGAGGATGCCTCCCTACTCACCCCAGTCAAACGGGGTTGCCGAACGAAAAAACCGTACTCTAACTGATTTGGTTAACGCCATGTTAGATAGATCGGGTTTATCCAAGGCATGGCGTGGGGAGGCTGTATTGACATCATGTCATGTCCTTAATAAAGTTCCCACAAAGGATAATGAGACTACTCCCTATGAGCAATGGGAAAAGAAAAGAACTACACTCTCTTACTTACACGCTTGGGTCTGTTTGGCGAAAGTCAACGTGTCGATAACCAAAAAGCGCAAGTTGGGACCAAAGACTGTGGATTGCGTTTTTCTTGGCTATGCCAAGCATAGCGTTGGCTATAGATTTCTAGTAGTGAAATCTGAGGTACACGACATGAAGGTCGGTACGATCATGGAGTCTAGGGATGGTACATTCTTTGAGGATATTTTCCCCATGAGAGATATGCAAAGTACTTCTAGACTGGAATCTGATGAGACTCCTGAACTTGCCATTCTGATGGAATATTATGAACACAAAAGTGATGAAAGTTCATCACAGGATGACGAGGAAGCTCCTGTTAGGATCAAGAGACAAATGAATGCAAAGTCTTTTGGTGATGATTTCCTCGTTACCTCGTGGATGACGACACTCCTAGTTCCATTTCAGAAGCCTATGCATCCCCAGATGCTGACTAATAGAAGGATGCGGTCTGCAGCGAGATGGATTCCATCTTGGCTAATAGGACATGGGAGATCACTGATCATCCTTATTGTTGTCAACCATTGGGATGTAAGTGGGTGTTCAAAAGGAAGCTTAGGCCCGATGGTACTGTCGAGAAGTACAAGGCTAGGCTTGTGGCCAAGGGTTATACAGAAAGAAGAAGAGGATTTCTTCGACACTTACTCGCCTGTGGCTAGACTGACAACCATTCGAGTGTTACTCTCTTTGGCTGCCTCGCATGGCCTTCTCGTTCATCAGATGGCCGTTGAGAAAACTTTCCTTAATGAAGAGCTAGACAAGGAAATTTACATGCAATAGCCAGATGGCTTTGTAGTAAATGGTCAGGAAAGGAAGGTGTGCAAGCTAGTGAAATCTCTGTATGGCCTGGACATCTGTTGGCTTTGTTGTTAACGAAGCTGACAAATATGTATACTATCGCTATGGTGGGGGCGAAGGCGTTATACTATGTCTGTATGTCGATGACATACTGATATTTGGGACCCACCTCAAAGTCGTTGAGGAGGTCAAGGCTTTTATATCTCATAAGTTTGAGATGAAAGACTTGGGAGTGGCTGATGTTATCTTGAACATCAAGCTACTAAGAAATTCTGAGGGTGGGATTACACTTTTGAAATACCACTATGTTGAGAAGATTTTGAGCCATTTTGGATATTCGGACTGCAAACCTTCCGCCACACCGTATAATCCTAGAGTGCGGATTCAGAAGTTCGAAGGAACGGCTGTAGATCAATTGAGATATTCTCAAGTGGTTGGTTCACTGATGTACCTAGCATGTCTACTCGTCCTGACATCTCATTTGTTGTGTGCAAACTGAGCCAGTTTGTTTCCAATCCGGGAGATGTGCATTGGCATGCTGTTGAGTGAGTGATGCGTTACTTGTAAGGTACTTCGAACTATGTAATTCACTATTCTAGGTACCCGACGGTACTTGAGGGTTATAGTGATTCGAATTGGATATCTGATGCTGATGAGTTGAAAGCCACAAGTGGACATTTCTTCACACTTGGTGGTGGTGCTGTTTCCTGGAAGTCTTGCAAGCAGACTGTAAGTGCATCTAGTGCCCCTTAGTGATTTTGGTGTATTGAAGACTTATAGGTCAAGGGACTAATATGTATATGAGTGTACACAGGCTCTATAAGTCGATGAGGAGTTTGATATTTACGATGAATGTTGACCCCTAAAAATGCATGTCTTCAGCTGAAGACTTTGGTTCTCCTGAAGATCTTCAAAGTGAAGAAATTGGTGTGACCTTGAAGACTTGGATATTCATGCGAGGATTATGAAGCGTGAAGACTTCTGTTTCCGTAGTTTGATTTTCTCCTTCTTGAGTCATAGGAAACACCGTATGATTAACGGGGGTCGAGGTAATACTAATGAAACTGATTTCCAAGTGATTTTCATCTCAAAATCTTATACCTACCCAATCCTTTCGAGTGAAGCCATTGGAAATCTCATATCAGTTCAGTCAATTTCTTCAGTGACAAAGATGAAGATCTTCTGGTCTCTGAGGAATTTGTTCTGACTGAGAAGTTAGGAATTCGCTAGTGCGGATTACCTACACAGTGAGGAACATGATAGCCCTAAGGAATTTGAACCTCAAATATCCGACCATTGCTATGCGATGCGCCAGCTATCCAAAAATATCTTCCACCTAACGGTCATATCATTGAAGGGCATTTATGTCTTATCATGTCGGGCTGCTCCCTAGGCTATAAATAGCCGCCCCTTCAACCACTAGCAGGTTGGCTGCTCCGAGAGAAACTAATACTTGTCATTGACAACATCCCATCCTCCGAGTACTTTGAGCGAAAATCATCAAGTGAGGAAAACCCAAATACCCAAACCCAAACACCTAGAAACCCAAAGTGATTGAGCATCACTAAAGAGATTGTTCCTATGTGGAACAGATACTTGTTACGTTTGAGGACTGTGTATCCTCCAGACGGTTAGGCGTCATGGTCTAAGCATCCAAGAGGAATTGTGGATCGCCGAGTGACCAAGTCTGTGAAGGTTTGGAAGTCACCTGTGAAGACTTACCACGAGTGTTGGGCGATGTCTGTGTGACTTTAGCTCAAGGAGAATACGGTGAGGACTGTGTGTCCAGGACTGTGTGTCCTCGAGTTCAAATACTCAGCCGCTCCAACCAGACGTACAACTGTCACAACAGTTGGAACTGGTCTACCAAATCATTGTCTTCACCAAGCCAACTGGTTCTATTTCCTCAACCCTTTCATTTCCTCATTCATCTGTCGATGAACCTGATCATTACTGTTTGAAGACTTTGACTGAAGACTTTCTCTATTTCCTCAATTTAATTTCTTTAGTCTCATGGTCTTCAGCCTGCTTATTCTGTTATCACGCTATTTGTACTATGTGCTTGTTTTCATTTCATCATGATGACTATGTTGTTGCTCTGTTATGCTTATACATGAGTACTCATTCCGCTTCTAGTGTGTCGTTGCTTAGGAATTTCTTCACCTAGAAATTCCTCAGTGATGAATTTGTAAAAATCGCCAATTCACTCCCCCTCTACTCGATATAACGCACTTTTAATTGGTATCAGAGCAAGGTACTCCCTTATTCTATGTGAATTTGGTTTAACCACATGGAGTTTTAGTTATGTCGACTGCAGGAATGATCAAGGTCTCAGCTGGGTGTCCTACCTTCAATGGGACGGACTACCCCTACTGGAAGAACAAGATGCACATGCATCTTGAGGCAATTGATAACAATCTCAGGTATGTTGTGGAAAATGGTGTTCCCTCAGTCACTCCGTCTGTGAATGTTGCTGATGTGAAGAGATTCAAGCTACTCGATTCTCAAGCAAAGAATATTATATGTGGCCATCTGAGCAAAGGATAGTATGATAGAGTGAGTGCTTTGGAAACTGCTAAGCTAATGATGGACAGGCTGTCCAAGGTCAATGAAGGAGTCTCTACTCAACGTGACTCCCGAATTGATGTTCTTCGCAATCTCTTCAACCGCTTCAAAAGACTCGACAATGGAAATGTTCAGCAAACCTTCGATCGCCTCACTGACATCTCAAATGAGTTTCAAGCACTCGGTGCCACTGACATCACCCGACCATGAGGTGGTGAAGAAATTGCTGAGATTACTTGATTCCTCATTTGATACTCTTGCACTGATTATTCAAGAGCGAGCTAATTACAAGTCTCTAGATCCCGCTGATATCCTCGAGAGGCTAAACACTCATGAGTTCCAGCTTGCTGAGAAGAGAGACCTCTATGGACTGAGCTTTGGGAGACCACGTGCGCTGAAGGCCAAGGCAGTCTCTGAATCTGAAGGTGAAGATTCCAGTAGCAACCTTGCTGATCCTGAATAACTAAGCAAGGAGCTAGCAATGCTCGTGAAGAAATTCCAGATGTTCTCTCGCCGTGGTCGCTTTGGAAAGTCTTCAAGGAGTGATGATTCCTCGTCTCGTGACTACAAAAATAGAACTTGCCACAAATGCAAGAAACCTGGTCACTACATGTCTGATTGTCCTTTGTGGGTAAAGGAATCAAAGAAGTACAAACATGATGATTCTAATGACTCAAAGAAGAAGAAGAAATCTTCAAAATCCTCATCATCAAAATCTTCAAAGTCTTCGTCTCACAAGAAGAGCAGTTCAAAGAATGCACGGGCATTTATTGGCAAGGGAATGGACTCTGAAGCTGAATCTGAGGAAAATGTGGAAGAGGAGGAATTTGAGGAGTTAGACTCTGGTGTGGTGAGCCTAGCCCTCGCTGTCAGTGTCAAAACCGGCGGATCTCGGGTAGGGGGTCCCGAACTATGCGTCTAAGGCTAATGGTAACAGGAGGCAGGGGACACAATGTTTACCCAGGTTTGGGCCCTCTCTATGGAGGTAATACCCTACATTCTGCTTGATTGATCTTGATGAATATGAGTATTACAAGAGTTGATCTACCACGGGATTGTAATGGCTAAACCCTAGAAGCTAGACTATGATTCTGATTGTTGTTGTCCTACGGGCTAAACCCTCTGGTTTATATAGACACCAGAGGGGGCTAGGGTTACACAAGGTCGGTTACAGAGAAAGGAATCTACATTAAGCTTGCCTTCCACGCAAAGGAGAGTCCCATCTGGACACGGGACGAAGTCTTCTATCTTGTATCTTCATAGCCCAACAGTCCGGCCCATGTATATAGTTCGGCTGTTCAAGGACCCCTTAATCCAGGACTCCCTCAATAGCCCCTGAACCAGGATTCAATGATGATGAGTCTGGCCCGCAGATTGTCTTCGGCATTGCAAGGCGGGTTCCATCTCCGAATACTTCAAAGTAGATCTTGAACACAAGAATCGTGTCCGTCTCTGCAAAACAAATTCCACATACCACATAGGGACCGGCCTTTAGCTTAAGCCTAAGTGAACAGAGCTATTTTTAAGCATACCCTGTTCTTTTCCCAGTTGTGAGGGTAATATTTGAAACACATGTTTTGCTGTTCGGCCTGTAGCCTCCCTCAACAATCTTCGTCCTCGGGGGATCTTCTTCCGGAGATGATGGAGAGCAAAACGCCTCCTCACACTTCCTCGCCCCATAGGGCGGACGACCTCGAGGTGTCATCCCGGAGGATCTCTCCTGATCCCCAAAGGAGGACTAGGCTAGAAGGTGACACTTCGGCCGCCCAGGGTCCGGGGTGTTCGGCTCCTAGAGAGACCAACAATAAAACCCCCGGACTTTCCAATATACAACCAGATATATTGACGGACACTCTGCGGCAAGCGCCTGTCTCAGAGGAACATCGTACCTTGATGGGTACAGTGATTGAGAGAGTTTTGTCCGTGAAGAGCGGATTGAATGAAGCTTTTATGAGCCTGCTAAGAGGCTTTGAGGTACGTAATGTAACATTTTCAATTGTGCTATAAATGCAAAGTGCGCCTGTGTATAGATAGTAGCCCCTGAGACTCTGGTTGGCGTCCAAACGGAGGCGATCAGAGGATCAAAAAGGTATATAAGCTTAGGAAATAATTTACCAATTGACACAGAGGCTGCTTCAGCCCTGGTGGCTTCCCGAGCTACAGAGGTTGCCGAACTGAAGCGGCAACTTGATGTGGCGTATGATGACATCACGCTCATGAACAAGCGGCTCAACGAGGCGCAAGATATGTCTTCGGGGCGGTCAGTAAGTATAAATGGAGCATGATGCTGAAAATTGTAATATGCTTAACTGCAGATGGTGCTGCCGTCGTGGAGACCCTTCGGGCTGAGCTTGCCCTGGCCAAGGAGCAAGCAAGGATGAGTAATGCGGCTACCGAAAAGGCAGCTAGTGAATTAAAAGTTGAACAGGCTGCTCAGCGCCAAAGCGAGGAGAAAATATCCAACATGGCGCTTGAGCTAAAGGATGCAACTAGCCGATATGAACTTCTCGAGAAAGAGAGCCGAGTAAAAATGGCTGACCTTGAGAAGGCCTTACAAGCGACGAAAGAGGCCTGGTCTAAGTCTAGAGCGGCTCGGGAGGAGATCCAGAAAGCTGGGGAGATCGCGGCTGGGAAGCCCTTCTTGTTGCGAACTAAGTTCGGCGATCCGAAGTATGCCCCACTTGATTGAATGTGGAGTTCTACGGACGCATATTTGGACTTGTTGAAGAGTGCTTCTAATGCAACTTAGTTTTTCCAAGCCCAAGAAGGACATGAAGCGGAAAAACTTTTCTGGTCACAATTTAGCATGCCGAGACATCCGCTGCTGCTAAACAAACAGATGGCCGAATGGCCCGAGCTCCATAGGATATCCGGACTTGCCATGAAGGCTGTCGTAGACCGGCTGTGGCCTGGGGAACCAAGTCCGAATAGTTATTTTGGTTTGGTGCAATGACTTGTTCATGCGTTGTCGCATATCGACGCTGTCAAGCGGTCAACGTGCATAGAAGGTGCACGGATGGCACTTGCCCGCGTCAAGACCTACTGGGCGAAGATGAAGGCCACCGATATTGCAACAAGGGGTCCACCCGAGGGCAAGAACACGACAGAGCATTATTTTGAAGAAGTTTTAGAGGGTGCCCGCTTGATAGAGGGTCAGTGCTCGAAAGATATTATATTCGAGTAAAATGTATCAAAATTGTAAGAACAATGCTTATGATAAACGAAGGCATTATTTATACTTTATCCGATAAAGTATTTTAGTGCCTCCTGTGCGGCCGTTTTGTATAACATAATCTGAAAGTTTACCAGTCGTCGGCTTCAGCCCCCTTGTGTATAACGCGGGTGTGTTCGGAGAATAATTGATCACTCTTAACCCAACGTCTTGGTCCATTAAGGAGGTGCCATTGCGGTGAACCCGGCAATCGAACTATAGGGCTTTATCACTTTCACTTAGCCATAGGAGTTTAACAGTGGGGCTACGATATAACCCCTGGTATGTATGCAATTGTCCGAATACAGTGCGTTGTTCATACATGACCATAAAATCGGTCCTTCATTAATGCGGAAGGAATCGCGAGGATTCCACTGAGTCATCGAGTGGTTGACCAGCTCTCACCGCATCATCACAGTCAGTTTTCGGCTTTCTCTACTGAGGTGCTCATCTGGAAGAACCAGGACACAATCGCAGTAGTTCTCCCTTTACTACCCTAGCTGATATAGCAGAACGTAGGGTAGAAAGCACAGGAGCCGGGCAACCCAACTATTAACCAAAGACATGATTCAGAGCTGATGCATATAAGGCCAAACTCGCGACGCCGAACGCTCCCTAAGGTGTTTGGACTTTTCACCATATACCGGGCTGAATACAACCCCTGGTAATGGACCCTGGATTCAAGGCACATGTGGCAATCTGGTGTGAGGAAAGAACGCCAGTGGTGAGAAAATAAAACCTCACACACATTATGAATCAAGCCGCTTCTATAACCTCCATCATTTAGACGGCAAGCCATATTCTTACAGATAGTGCCGATAACCTCCTTGGACATTTTATATGCCAGGAAAGTATAAAACAAAAAGAGATAAAAAGGTTTACATATGGTCTTAATCTAAAAAATAGAAACCTTAATGCGGGGCCCTGCTGAACGTCTGCACCTTTTTCTCCGTTGTGAAGTGTCCTTGAAGGGTATAGTGTGGCGGCCATCTGTAAAAAGGGGGAAAACCAGGTGAAAGAAGCTGGTGTGGCCGTAAATAAAACTGGTTTGTTTTAATGAACCGTGAGATATAACTTATGGAGTCCGAATAGGGTCTAGCCGCACTATGGACTTTTAATGTGCAGTGTGCCCCCGGCGCCACCTAAGGAATTTTGAGTGTACATTTATGTATACGTGGCGCGTGTGCTATCTCCTTATGGGGCGGTCGGTGGGGCCGTGTTTGCTAATCGAGCTTAGGTTTATCTGAGCTGCCGCACTTAGGTGTGTGCCGGACATGTTTAGCTGTGTCTACGGTCTTAATGACCGATAAGCTGTTCGGTTTGAATTGGCTGTTGTGCTTCAACTGCTAGAGCTGCCGTATATTCTTCTGTACGAAGAGAGCGCTCTGTGTTTCCACTGACCGTAATGACGCCCCGTGGTCCAAGCATTTTGAGTTTTAGATAAGCATAATGTGGGACTGCATTAAAACGGGTGAAGGCCGTTCTTCCTAGTAGTGCATGATAGCCACTTCGGAACGGAGCTATGTCGAAGATTAACTCTTTGCTTCGAAAGTTGTCAGGAGAGCCGAATACAACTTCCAATGTTAGAGAGCCCGTGCAGCGGGCTTCTACACCCGGTATAACTCCTTTAAAGGTAGTGCTGCTTGGCTTGATTCTTGACGGGTCTATCCCCATCTTGCAGACAACGTCCTGATATATCAGATTGAGACTACTTTCGCCGTCCATGAGGACTTTGGTGAGGTGGTATCCGTTGATTATTGGGTCGAGCACTAAGGCAGCCGAACCCCCGTGACGAATACTAGTTGGATGATCCTTGTGATCAAAGGTGATCGGACAGGCCGACCATGGGTTGAATTTGGAGGCGACAGGCTTGACAGCATAGACTCCTCGGAGTGTGTGTTTGCGCTCCCTCTTTGGGATATGCGTGACATAGATCATGTTCACTATTTTGATCTCCGATGGAAATTTCTTCTGTCCCCCCGTGTTTGGCTGGCGAGATTCATCCTCGTCTTTGCTTTGAGGTCCCTTTCCTTTGTGTTCGGTGTTGAGCTTGCATTCCTTCTTGAAGACCCAACATTCTCTATTGGTATGATTAGCTGGTTTATCGGGAGTGCCATGAATCTGGCAAGGCCTGTCAAGAATTTTGTACAGGCTGGATGGACCGTCTCTGTTGCCTTTAAATGTCTTCTTCCGTTGACCGGGTCTGGAGCCCCTAAATCCAGCGCTTACCGTTGTACTGTCTGGGCTTTCTTCATTGTTTTGATGTTTGTTTTTATTGCGTCATGGCTTTCCATTGTCATCCCTAACTTCCGATGTGCCAGGATCGCTTGTGCTACTACGAGCTAGCCAGTTGTCCTCACCCACGCAAAAGCGGCTCATGAGTGTAGTTAGGGCTGCCATTGTCCTTGGCTTTTCCTGGCCGAGGTGTCTGGCTAGCCATTTGCCCCAGACACTGTGTTTGAAGGCCGCTAAGGCTTCGGTGTTCGGACAGTCGACGCTTTGATTCTTCTTAGTGAGAAACCAGTTCCAAAGCTTACGGGCGGATTCTCCGGCTTGTTGGATTATGTGACTTAGATCGTCTGCCTCCGGAGGTCAGACATAGGTCCCTTGAAAATTGGCCCGGAAAGCATCCTCAAGTTCTTCCCAGCTTCCAATGGAATTTTCAGGGAGGCTTTTCAGCCAGTGCTGAGCTGGTACTTTTAGCTTGTGGGGTAAGTATTTGATGGCGTGGAGATCATCTCCGCGAGCCATGTGGATGTGAAGAATAAAGTCTTCTATCTAGACCATAGGGTCTGTCGTTCCGTCGTATGCCTCAATATTTACGGGTTTAAACCCCTCTGGAAATTCGTGATCCAACACCTCATCGGTGAAGCACATGGGGTGTGCGGCGCCCCTGTATTTGGCTGTGTCGTGGCGTGGGTCTGACGGTTCTGATGTTCGATGTTGGTTCCGAACTGGTAAATGACCGGCATATTTGGTTTGATAATCTTGGTCCTGTGTAGGAGCACGTTCCCTGGATCCATAGATGGACCTAGTTCTGCCAGCCTTCCTGTCCATGTTCTCATCTAGACCGTGTTTCTGGTCCTTCGTCGCAACCTCCCTTCCTTTGCGGGGAGGGGGTGCGGGTTTATGTGCGGCGTTGCTAGCCGCTCTGTCTCGACCACGAGGTGGTCAGTCCGGTTTGCCGGCCGTATTATTTTTCTGCGGTATGGGCGCAATAGCCTTGTCGTCGAATTCGGGCAGCAGTTTTCGCTTAGGATAGCTCTTTGTTTGACAATTACCATCGTATTTTTTCGTAGTGTCGAGCACTTCGTTCCATATATCATTGAGCATATCATGTGCGGCTTTAAGCCGCTGCTTTTGCTTCTTCAAGCTCCTCGCGGTGGCGATAAGTCTCTGGTGGAGGCACTTTTGTTCCAAGGTTTTTCCGGGACGATGAATGCATCGTCGCCTTGACTGATCTCCTCTTCAGAGATGGGTTGATAATTGGTATCTTCGGCGTCGCTGTGGTCGGATAGCGGCCTCGGACTATGCTCGCTGTCATCTCGCTCGCCCTGCTCCATTGCTGGGCTTGCGACGTCTTCATTGTTTTCAGCGTCGTCCAGAGTGTTATTTTCTCTTGTGTCGGTATCGCTGTTTTTACCATGGCGTGGTTTAGAGTGGCGCCGCTGGCGTTGGTGCTATGGTTCTTCTCAGGAGGCTTATCCTCAACTGGATCTTTTTTGTCATCGCCATTGTTCTCTTTGGGTGTATCCACCATATATATGTCGTATGAGGAGGTGGCTATCCAGCGCCCTGTAGGCGGTGGTTCCTGTTCCTCTTCGGCATTGTTGTCCATACCGTCGATGTCTTCGGAGTCGAAATCAAGCATGTCAGTTAAGTCGTCAACAGTGGCTATCAAGTTTCCATTGATGAGTGCAAAGAAAGAACTGCTAGAATGCGTGCTAAGAAAGATTGCTTTATAAGAGCGTGTTCTTCTAATTTTCATGAAAATAATGATGAAGATCTAAAAGTTATTGATGTCTCCCCTATTAAATCTTTGTTTTGCAATATGAATCTTGATAACAATGGGTTTGGAGATGAGCCAACTTTAGTTAAGAGGCGTCCTAATGATTCGGAGTTTTTAGATCTTAATGCAAAAATTGGTAAAAGTGGGATTGAGGAGGTCAAAACTTTACATAGAAATGAGCCCATTAACTTGGATTTCAAGGAATTTAATTATGATAATTTCTCTTTAATAGATTGTATTTCCTTGTTGCAATCCGTGTTGAATTCTCCTCATGCTTATAGTCAAAATAAAGCTTTTACTAAACATATCGTTGATGCTTTAATGCAATCTTATGAAGAAAAACTTGAATTAGAAATTTCTATCCCTAGAAAACTTTATGATGAGTGGGAACCTACAATTAAAATTAAATATCATGAATGCTATGCTTTGTGTGATTTAGGTTCTAGTGTTTCCACGATTCCAAAAACTTTGTGTGATGTGTTAGGTTTCCGTAAATTTGATGATTGCTCTTTAAACTTGCACCTTGCGGATTCCACTATTAAGAAACATATGGGAAGGATTAATGATGTTCTTATTGTTGCAAATAGGAATTATGTGCCCGTAGATTTTATTGTTCTTGATATAGATTGCAATCTTTCGTGTCCTATTATTCTTGGTAGACCTTTCCTTAGAACGATTGGTGCAATTATTTATATGAAAGAAGGAAATATTAGATTCCAATTTCCATGAAGGAAAGACATGGAACACTTTCCTAGGAAGAAAGTCAAATTACCTTATGAATCTATTATGAGAGCCACTTATGAATTGAATACCAAAGATGGCAATACTTAGATCTATTCTCGCTTTTATGCCTAGCTAGCGGCGTTAAACGATAGCGCTTGTTGGGAGGTAACACAATTTTATTTTTGTTCCTTGACTTTTGTTCCTGTTTAGTAATAAATAATTCATCTAGCCTCTGGTTAGATGTGGTTTTATGTTTTAATTAGTGTTTGCGCCAAGTAGAACCTTTGGGAAGACTTGGGTGAAGTCTATATGATCTTGCTGTAAAAAACAGAAACTTTAGCGCTCACGAGATTTGCTATCATTTTTTACTAGAGAGCGATTTTAGGTTGATTATTTTTGCAGATGATTAATAGACAAATACTCATGTCCAACAATTTATTTCAGAATTTTTTGAGTTACAGAAGTATCCGAAAGTTACAGATTGCTACAGACTGTTCTGTTTTTGAACAGATTCTGTTTTTCGTGTGTTGTTTGCTTATTTTGATGAATCTATGGCTAGTATCGGGGGGTATGAACCATATAGAAGTTGGAATACAGTAGGTTTAACACCAATATAAATAAATAATAAGTTCATTACAGTACCTTAAGTTGTGGTTTTTCTCTCTTGCACTAACGGAGCTGATGAGATTTTCTGTTGAGTTTTGTGTTGTGAAGTTTTCAAGTTTTGGGTAAAGATTTGATGGAGGCAGTGTTGTGCCGCTCTTGCTGGATCCAAAGAAGATACACGACTACATTGATCTTTGGCATAAAGATCCCAACACGCCTCTTCCTGATCTAAACCTCACACCAGGCCAAAGTCACGTGTTGACTGCTTTCATTGCTGAAGAAAAAAGGAAGTTTGAAAAGTCCAGATCAGTGAAGAAAGCTCAATACAGAAAGGAGCATTATTTAAAGAAGAATGTGTTGAAAATGACAACTAAAGAACTTGTGACTATACAGTCAGAAATTAAAGCTCTCAGTGATGAATTTGACGCTTACAAAGCTGATTGGCTAGGAGCCAAAGTCAGATTCATCAAACTGGCCAAAGGCCTCAAGCTCAATGTTGCTGGTGAAGTGCAACAAGAAGTTCCTCAGGGTGAAGCATCACATCAGCCCACTGAAGAACATGCCAGCACCGCTGATGAAAATCAGGCTGCCGAAGAAACTGAGAGTACTAGGGATGATGATGACATTGCACCTCCTGAAGAAACTGCCAGGGCAACCACTAGTGTTGCGCCTGAAGAACAAGACAGGCCACCTAAAGCATCTGTCGCTGCGCCTGAAGAATCTGAACAAGTCAGGACAACTGCATCAGTTGTGCCTAAAGAAACTGCACAAAAGTTCACTGCTCCTCCTGCACCAACCCCAAGTCATATCCTTCCTTCTGCATCAGAAGCGAAGAAAACCAAGGCTGCGGAGCGAGCAGCTATGAAGAAAAGGAAAGCATCTGCTACCTCAGAGTCTTCAGAACCAAAGAAAATGAAGACTTTGACGAGCTCTTTTGAAAATCCAATAGATGTTGTCCCTGTTTCAAGCATGCCATCAAAAAAGATTGTTCCCTTTGGTGAGGATTATCAAATTCCTAATAACTCAGATGAGGATGATCGTTCTACTGCTTCGACAGAGCAGTTGGATGAGGAAATTGAAGCTGACCATGCCATTTCGACTCCACTGGTATCATCACCCATGCCTCAGTTCACATATGAAGAGGCAGGCGTTGAGGAAGTTGATGAAGATGATGAAGACATGGACATTGGGTGTTCCACTCCTATTATGAATGATGACTTCTGGGAAAGTCATCACCCCAATTCAGCACTATTCACTTCTCTGCAACAGATTCCTCAGACCCTAGTTCAGACAGAAGAAATTCATACGGGCACCAAAGAACATCAAGCTTCACTTCACTCCATCCTCGAAGAAATTCCAGCCACTAGTGCTGATGAAATTGAGAAGAAGACAACAGAGGAAACTGCTCCAGAGATTCCCAGCCTGCTCCAGAGGCTGCGCTTGAAATGGCTGTGAAGACTTCAACTATAAATCTTCAGCCCAAGCCACAGAATTCTCACTCCAAGAAGAAGAAGTTCAAGGCTGATGACTTCTTTACTGAGCATCATTTCTTCTCAGACTTCAATCCTTATGATGCTGCTCGTGTTTGCCGCAAGCACTTCTAGATAGCTTCTCAGATGAACTTTTATTCCTCGCTGCTATTTGACAAAGACAAAGTGTTTAACCATGAGCATCTTCCTCATGTGGATATGGAGTCACTTTCGTGCTCTACTCCAGTCCTTAGTGTTCTTCATGATGCAGGGCTGCTCAACTTTTGCGTCTACATCTGCGATTGGAATGAAGAGCTAATTCTTCAGTTCTATGCCACTCTACATCTGACACGCAATGTTGACGATGTGAATTCATGGGTTTTGGACTGGATGACTGACAATACTCATCATAAAGCTCCGGCCTCTGAATTGCTTCATGCTGTCCCAGTCAGTTCGCCCACAGAAGGAGCTCTAAAGCTTTATGAGGAACCTGAACTATCAAATCATCTGATGCAAGTCTTGATGAAGCCTTTGAAGGCTGGCCAAGCGCCAAGGACAAATTTCCTCATCAAGGAACTACTATATGTTCCAAGGACTATCTATCGCATCTTGGCCAAAACCCTCGGTCCAATGTTGTCCAGCGCTACTGCTAAGATGTTGTGTATAATGACACTTATAGGGAAAACCTTATACACAACATCTTAGCAGTAGCGCTGGACAAAATCATGCGCTACTGCTACTTAGTAGTAGCGCGTGTGGGCAAACAGCGCTACTGCTATAACTTTAGTAGTAGCGCGTACTAGCTAAACGCGCCGCTGGTATGTCTGAACTGGGCGCACATGGCTAGCCCAACTTAGCAGTAGCGCGTATCCTCAACCAGCGCTACTGCTGTTCTCCTTAGCTGTAGCGCTTTTATATGTCCAGCGCTACTAATAACCCTACCTTATCCCCCCATGCGGCCGACTCTCTCTCACTCACTCTCCCTCTCAGTCACTCTCGCCCACACTGATACCCGTCGTCCGTTGCCGCCGCCACCGTTGTCTGTCCACCACCGAGGTACTCCCTCCTTCCCTCCCTCCTCCCCCACCACGCCCTCCTCCCTCCGCCTCCGGCCGCCCCCTCTTCCCTCCTCCTCCTCCAGCCCCCTCCTCCCTGGAGTGCGGGTACTGCTACGATGACCGAGGTGTGTGCGACAAGTTTCCTCACCTGCAAACTGATAGGTTTTTCACTGTGAAGCTGGAAGAGACCTTTGATGTTTGTACGGTACGCAACGACATGTATTTCATCGTAATTAATATCATCACTTGTGCTTCTTTTGTTCAACATGTAATTGGATTTTTTTTTCAATTCAATTAGTACATCCCGTGCCATGCTAGACCATATGTATTGGGGAAGCTTGGTTTTGGTTTAGATGACTTTGAGAATGTGGAGACGAGGAGGGCTCACTTAAGAACTAAACATGGTTATGAGTTTCTGGTTAAGCTGTACAATGCGGCCGATCGCTCCCATTTCGGTTGCTCTAATTGGTAAGCTCTCTGTAACGCATATGGATTTGAGGAGGGAATGCGAATAAGATTTGATATTTGTCCCGAAGATTATGATGATGATGATAATATCAACATCTGGGTGGATGTGGATATGCCTCCAGTTTTGCCTAGATGTGAGTTTGTCAACCTAATTTGTTAAGTTCAGTAATTTATGTTGTTAATTGAAAAATATTTGGTGTTCGTCCGTACTAAACTTATTTATTTATAATTGTCAACTTATTTCTTATCTTCAAGAAATACTCAGAAGGTAGTAGACAACATATACTACAACTATGACTCCAAGCTTAATTGTGAGGAGAAAGGCTATCTTGTCTCATTCATAGAAGATGTTGAGGCCTTCAAAACCAGTCACTCTATCAGCCCAAATTATACTAGATATGTGCCACTAGTCTATAAATTTCTTGATGATAATTTCATTGCCAAAAACTTGGTAAGATTTTGTTAATGATGGTAACTTTATTGCATACATTATTCTTAAGTAAACTACATTGCTAACTATATATTTTACTATTATGTTTCTAAACAGAGGCTCCCGAAGCAGGTTGTGCCTGGCATGTTATTTACCGAAGGTGATATGCATATGGTTAGCTTACGACCAACTCCTTCGAAGGCTTACCATACTGCATACTCGATTTCTTCAAATGATGGAAAAATCAAAGAATGGAGCAAATTGATGAATGCGGACACGCAAATAATTGGAGACAAAATGAATGTGCGCAAGCCACAAGTTGGAGATAGGTTTATGTCCATTCTCCATTATGGTGAAGGACCGGTTTATCTGTTTTATGGTATTTTAGCTAGGAGAGAGGAGTAGGTCCTAAGTATTAAGAACAATTAGTTAGTGTTGATTATATATGACTACAATGTCTTAGACTTGATGGTGATGCTGAGTAGGAGTAGTGATTACGAGTACTATGATGATTATGAGGAGGAGTTGTTATTATAACTAGTGACCAAATTGTTATATGATGTCTCATGGACGAAAATGATGATTATGAGGAGTTATATGACAATGAAATATTATGATGATAAGTTGGTAATGATATTATGATGATGATGATGATAAGTTATTATGTCATGGGGTGAAAGAACCGCAGATTAGTTTCAAATGGATGGATCCAAAGTGACCATTGGTTACTTTGGATCCATGCACTTGAAACTAATCCAAGGTTCTTTCACCTAGTGATTTAATAACTCATTATAATGTCAAAACAATCTCTAAATTGCTACTGTATGAAAAATTTATAAAGTTGTATGAATACGACCTAAAAAAGAAATAGAATATGGAATAATAGTAGTAGCGGTTGTTTTCAAAAGCGCTACTAGTAATTAGCAGTAGCGCTTGTTTTGGAAAGCTCTACTACGAAGTAGATATAGCAGTAGTGAGTGCCAGTAGGCGCTATTGCTAAGCTTTAGCTGTAGCGGCTTATCAGTAGTGCGCTTACCCGCGCTACTAATAGGCCAAAAACCAGTGCTACTTCTAGGCTTTTCCCTAGTAGTGTGAAGAAGCTGTTGGCATCATGAAGAATCTGCTGTTCAAATCATGCATGGTATTCCAATCAACTATCATGATTTCTTCATGAGAACTTTGGCCAATGCTGCTTTGTCACCATTTGAATTGAAGCGTTACGCTCCCTGGATCATGAAATTCCTCATATCAAGGACTTCAATTCACTACAATGTTGATTTCCAAAATAATCGCAACTATTTACCCCCGATTGAAGTCCTCAAACGGACTAGTTCCTCAGCTGATGAGAACGGCAAGGCTGCAGTTATTGATGAAGGCACTCGTCCTTTGGATGGATAGTTTCGAAAGGCAGCATCCTATTCCACTAATGATGACTCTGCCACACATGATACTGCTGCAAATGCTTCAAAGCATAGTCCTGGGCAACTGCTCCGCATGTGATGACTGATCGTGAGCTGCTTCTAAGTCTTCATCAAAAGGTTAACAGAAATGAAAAGTGGGTCAAGCGTCAGTTTGGTGCTATTCTTCACAACATGACAGTCACTCAAAATACTATGAAGAAGAATCACTATTATTTGCACCAAGTCTTCGACCACACCTGGGCTATTTTTTCACATGTCTACACCGATGATGAACTCAAGAAAATGGACTTCCAACAAGACTTTGACTAGTCTTAGCCACCTTCGAAGAAATTCAAGAAGGTCAAAGTTCCTCCGCTGGTCGCCAGTTCATATTCTTCATTGCGCTAGACGGACGAAACTGAAGATTTGGACGACACTTCAGCAGGCCCTACTACAATGGATGACCCCAACAATGCTGACGCTCCTCCATCGACATCATGAAGAAATTCTGCAGGGGCGTTAGTCCTCACTTTTCGTTTCTTTTGGTCATTTGATGACAAAGGGGGAGAAATTTGAGTTATTCTTCAATCGCGTCTATTTATGGGTGTTTTTTGCTAAGTTACAACTCTCGCTCTTCTGAAGTATTTGTTGGATCGAGTTGCAAACTTAAGTCCGATGGTGACTTGATACTTTTGCTTTGTGTTTCTGCATGCTATTTCCTCATATATGTTAATGCACGCATGCTGAATTACATCAGTCACCATATTTCATCATGCATTTCAAATTCTTCATTCGATATGTTAAATGCATGTATGAATTACAAGATATAGGAGGAGTTTTCCATGATATAATTCTACAATGTGCATTTCCTTTTGAAAACAAATTCCTCACATATGCACATCCTCAGGGGGGAGTTCTTCTATGTCTTGCAATCAAATTCCTCAATATTGAGCACTTTCAATTGATATGTTTATCCCCGTTGAAAACTTAACCTATTTGTCATCAATCATAAAAAAGGGGGAGATTGTAAGTGCATCTCATGCCCCTTAGTGATTTTGGTGTATTGAAGACTTATAGGTTAAGGGACTAATATGTTTGTGAGTGTACATAGGCTCTATAAGTCGATGAGGAGTTTGATATTTATGATGAATGTCGACCCCTAAAAATGTATGTCTTCAGCTGAAGACTTTGGTTCTCCTGAAGATTTTGAAAGTGAAGAAATTGGTGTGACCTTGAAGACTTGGATATTCATGCAAGGATTATGAAGCGTGAAGACTTTTGTTTTCGTAGTTTCATTTTCTCCTTCTTGAGTCATAGGAAACACCGTACTGTTAAAGGGGGTCCAGGTAATAGTAAGGAAACTAATTTACAAGTGATGCTCATCTCAAAATCCTACACCTATCCAATCCTTTCGAGTGAAGCCATTGGAAATCTCATATTAGTTCAGTCAATTTCTTCATTGATAGATACGAAGATCTTCTGGTCTCTGAGGAATTTGTTCTGACTGAGGAGTTAGGAATTCGCCAGTGCGGATGCCTACACAGTGAGGAACATGATAGCCCGGAGGAATTTGAACCTCAAATATCCGACCGTTGTTGTGCTATGCGCCAGCTATCCAAAAATATCTTCCACCTAACAGTCATATCATTGAAGAGCATTTATGTCTTATCATGTTGTGCTGCTCCCTAGGCTATAAATAGCCGCCCCCTTCAACCACTAGCGGGTTGGCTGCTCCGAGAGAAACTGACACTTGTCATTGAGAGCATCCCATCCTCCGAGGACTTTGAGCAAAAATCATCAAGTGAGGAAAAACCAAAAACCCAAACCCAAACACCTACAAACCCAAAGTGATTGAGCGTCACTGAAGAGATTGTTCCTGTGTGAAACTGACACTTGTTACCTTTGAGGACTGTGTATCCTCCAGACGGTTAAGCGTCATGGTCTGAGCATCCAAGAGGAATTGTGGATCATCGAGTGACCAAGTCTATGAAGGTTTGGAAGTCACCTGTTAAGACTTACCACGAGTGTTGGGCAAGGTCTGTGTGACTTTAGCTCAAGGAGAATACGGTGATGACTGTGTGTCCGGGACTGTGTGTCCTTGAGTTTAAATACCCAGCCGCTCCAACCAGACGTACAACTGTCACAATAGTTGGAACTGGTCTACCAAATCATTGTCTTCACCAAGCCAACTGGTTCTGTTTCCTCAACCCTTTCATTTCCTCATTCATGTGTTGATCAACCTGATCATTACTGTTTGAATACTTTGACTGAAGACTTTCTCTATTTCCTCAATTCAATATCTTCAGTCTCATAGTATTCAGCCTGCTTATCCTGTTATCACGCTATTTGTACTATGTGCTTGTTTTCATTTCATCATGATGACTATGTTGTTGCTCTGTTATGCTTATACCAGAGTACTCATTCCACTGCTAGTGTGCCGTTGCTTAGGAATTTCTTCACCTAGAAATTCCTCATTGAAGAATTTGTAAAAATCGCCTATTCACCCCCCCTCTAGTTGATATAACGCACTTTCACAAACGATATTAACCAGATCGACTATGGAAGTAGAACTCACAGCATTAGACACATGATGCGTCAAAGTAGAATGGATTCTAGAGCTTTTGATGGATTTGTTGGTGGTTGATAAATAGTGCCGGCTGTCCTTATGAACTGTGACAATCAAATAGTGATTGCCAAGGCTAAGAGTTCAAAGGATAACATGAAATCCACAAAGCACATATGAAGAAGATTAAAATCTGTCAGAAAATCAAGAAATTCCAGAGTAATAGCGTTGGATTATATCCAGACGGCTAAGAATCTGGCAGACCCTTTTACGAAAGGGCTATCCCGGATTGTGTTAGAAAATGCATCGAGGGAGATGGGTATGAGACCCATGTAAGTTTCCAATGGGGGTAACCCAACCTATGTGATCGGAGATCCCATGAATTAGGACCTAGGAAAACAATCCAGCGGTCAACTAAGGAGAGTATCCTTAATTATCCCACTCTGTTGGAGATGCAATAATACTCTCAATTCTATAAGGCAGGCTGACTCTTGTTTTAATGTGTTCCAAAGCTTATGTAAGCAAGATGCTAACCTACAGAGCATTATTTGGAGGAACACACCTATGTGAGCCCGACTACTGGTCACAGTCTATGAGAGTGGGTGATCTCTAGGAAACTCATGAGAAGGTACAAAGTATGATTAATAAGCTCCACCCATGGAGTTTAGCCTTCGGCAGCCACGTATCAGCTGACAATAGGCGAAACTTCTACACGCCAAACTGACAATTCGAGGCATAGTCTATTGTTCAGTTGTGAAGAAGTCTAATCCTATTGCTCTAGGTGGAAGTTCAGCTTAACAGTCTCCACTGAAAATTCTGCTATATCAAACATTGTTTGGAACAGTTGACAAACTTATGTGCCTTAAGATCTAGTGGGGGATTGATGGATTATGGATGGGCTTAGGCCCATATAAGAAAATAATCCCTAGTTAATCTCTAAGGCCCATGCATGTGTACGACAAGTGGTGGGAAGTGTGGGAAGTTTAGTCCCATACTGCTATAGTAAGAAGAGTAAGACCTCTTTATAAGGGTTGCTCTACCACTTGCTATTGGGAGCTCGGGAATAGGAGATGTACACGCGCGCTCGTCCTCTGCCGCCTGTCTCACTTCGCCACACCTCGACTCGTCAAGACGCGCGCGTGCCCCGCAGATTGTGGGAATGAGCCGAGCCGAAGCTTATTTTTGCCGCTCAGGAATGGATAATTAATTGTTAATTAATTAACGAGTCGCTTATGGAAACGCCACTATCCGAGACGTTGGACCGTGGGCTGTTCGCGGACTCGGTCGTGGGCCTAGCCCATGCCCATCTACTAGACGACCTACATAAGAAGGCGCTGGCTACTGGAGTGAACCCTAACTCAATTCACTCACTAACTCTCGTACAAACCTAGCCGTCAACCACTGCTCCTCTCTCTCTCTGCTCCTTCCGGCGATCCCATCCTGACAACTGCGTGCACGGTTGGTCGGGAGAGCAGGTGCCTCCGGAACCCTGTCGTTCGAGATCCTGCCTGGGAGAACGACAATAAGGTTTTTGGAGAGCGTCTCGACGTGACTGCTCCCGATCCGTCCCTGTCTCCGTTCGCCTCTGCTTCCACTACTTCCCCTGCATCGACCCCATGGCTGACGCCGCCGCCGCCAAGAAGAAGGGCTGCCACTATTGCCGCTGTGTTGGCCTGGCCAACACGAGGGTATGACTCGTTCATCCCCTATTTGCTCGTTCATGTGCTAGTCGTATATATGATGTTCATAGATGTTTCGGTTCTATGTACTGTACATGCTCACATGCTTAGGTATCGGTATGAGATGCATACTGTATTTGCCATACTTACTGTTTACTCGTGGATTAGATTAGTCGGAAAAGTGCTAATATTTCCAACACATTCTTCCACAAACTTTCATGACAAAAATGCTACTCCCTTGATGTCTACTACACAACCTTCTTCTTGTAGATGTTGTTGGGCCTCCAAGTGCAGAGGTTTGTACAACAGTAGCAAATTTCCCTCAAGTGGATGACCTAAGGTTTATCAATCCGTGGGAGGCGTAGGATGAAGATGGTCTCTCTCAAACAACCCTGCAACCAAATAAAAAAGAGTCTCTTGTGTCTCCAACACACCCAATACAATGGTAAATTGTATAGGTGCACTAGTTCGGCGAAGAGATGGTGATACAAGTGCAATATGGATGGTAGATATAGGTTTTTGTAATCTGAAATTATAAAAATAGCAAGGTAGCAAGCGATAAAAGTGATCGTAAACGGTATTGCAATGGTAGGAGATAAGTCCTAGGGTTCATACTTTCACTAGTGCAAGTTCTCTCAACAATAAGAACATAATTGGATCATATAGCTATCCCCCAACGTGCAACAAAAGAGTCACTCCAATGTCACTAATAGCGGAGAACAAACGAAGAGATTATTGTAGGGTACGAAACCACCTCAAAGTTATTCTTTCCTATCAATCTATTGGGCTAGCCCTAGAGTTCGTAGTAAAATAACACCTTAAGACACAAATCAACCAAAACCCTAATGTCACCTAGATACTCCAACGTCACCTCAAGTATACGTGGGTATGATTATATGATATGCATCACACAATCTCAGATTCATCTATTCAACCACCACAAAGAACTTCATAGAGTGCCCCAAAGTTTCTACCAAAGAGTCAAGACGAAAACGTGTGCCAATCCTATGCATAAGTTCACAAGGTCACTAAACCCACAAGTTGATCACCAAAACATACATCTAGTAGATCACATGATATCCCATTGTCACGACAGATAAGCACATGCAAGACATACATCAAGTGTTCTCAGATCCTTAAAGACTCAATCCGATAAGATAACTTCAAAGGGAAAACTCAATACATTACAGGAGAGTAGAGGGGGAGAAACATCATAAGATCCAACTATAATAGCAAAGCTCACAATACATCAAGATCGTGCCATATCAAGAATAGGAGAGAGAGATCAAAGACATAGCTACTTGTACATACCCTCAGCTCCGAGGGTGAACTACTCCCTCCTCGTCATGGAGAGCGCCAGGATGATGAAGATGGCCACCGGTGATGGATCCCCCTCTGGTAGGGTGCCGGAACAGGGTCCCGATTGGTTTTTGGTGGCTATAGAGGCTTGCGGCGGTGAAACTCATGATCTAGGCTTCTTTCTAGAAGTTTGGGTATTTGTAGGAGGGTCTGGCATCGAGAACAAGTTAGGGGGACCCATGAGGAGTCCACGAGGCATAGGGGCGCGCCCCAGGGGGGTAGGGCATGCCCTACACCCTCGTGGACAGCTCGGGACTCTTCTGGCCCAACTCTTTTACTTTGGGGGCTTCTTTTGGTCCATAAAAAATCATCAAAAGTTGGCACGTCAATTGGACTCCATTTGGTACTCCTTTTTTAAAAAACTCAAAACAAGGAAAAAAACAGAAACTGGCACTAGGCTCTAGGTTAATAGGTTTGTCCCAAAAATCATATAAATTAGTATATAAATGCGTATAAAACATTCAAGATGGATAATATAATAGCATGGAACAATAAAAAATTATAGATACGTTGGAGATGTATCAAGCATGCATCCCCAAGCTTAATTTCTGCTCGTCCTCAAGTAGGTAAATGATAAAAACAGAATTTTTGATGTGGAATGCTACCTAACATATTTATCAATGTAATCTTCTCTATTGTGGCAAGAATATTCAGATCCATACGATTCAAAACAAAAGTTTAATATTGACATAAAAATAATAATACTTCAAGCATACTAACAAAGCAATCATGTCTTCTCAAAATAACATGGCCAAAGAAAGCTATCCGTACAAATTCATACAGTCTGGCTATGCTCTATCTTCATCACACAAAATATTTAAATCATGCACAACCCCAGTTTTAGCCAAGCAATTGTTTCATACTTTAGTATTCTCAAACTTTTTCAACTTTCGCGCGATACATGAGCGTGATCCGTGGACATAGCACTATAGGTGGAATAGAAGGGTGGCTGTGGAGAAGACAAAAAGGGAGAAGATAGTCTCACATCAACTAGGCGTATCAATGGGTTATGGAGATGCCCATTAATAGATATCAATGTGAGTGAGTAGGGATTGTCATGCAACGGATGCACTAGAGCTATAAGTGTATGAAAGCTAAAAAAGAAACTAAGTGGGTGTGCATCCAACTTTCTTGCTCATGAAGACATAGGGCATTTGAGGAAGCCCATCATTGGAATATACAAGCCAAGTTCTATAATGAAAATTCCCACTAGTAAATGAATATGACAACATAGGAGATTCTTTATCATGAAGATCATGGTGCTACTTTGAAGCACAAGTGTGGTAAAAGGATAGTAGCATTGCCCATTCTCTCTTTTTCTCTCATTTTTTTGGGTTTTTTGGGCCTTCTTTTTTTTGGCCTCTTTTTTTCGTCCGTAGTCTCATCTCAACTTGTGGGGGAATCATAGTCTCCATCATACTTTTCTCACTGGGACAAAGCTCTAATAATGATGATCATCACACTTTTATTTACTTACAACTCAAGAATTACAACTCAATACTTAGAACAAAATATGACTCTATATGAATGCCTCCGGCGGTGTACCGGGATGTGCAATGAATCAAGAGTGACATGTATGAAAGAATTATGAACGGTGGCTTTGCCACAAATAAAATGTCAACTACACAATCATGCAAAGCAATATGACAATGATGGAGCGTGTCATAATAAACGGAACAGTGGAAAGTTGCATGGCGATATATCTTGAAATGGCTATGGAAATGCCATAATAGGCAGGTATGGTGGTTGTTTTGAGGAAGGTATATGGTGGGTGTATGGTACCGGCGAAAGTTGCGCAATACTAGAGAGGCTAGCAATGGTGAAAGGGTGAGAGTGCGTATAATACATGGACTCAACATTAGTCATAAAGAACTCACATATTTATTGCAAAAATCTACAAGTTATCAAAACCAAGCACTACGCACATGCTCCTAGGGGAAGAGTTGGTAGGAGTTAACCATCGCGCGATCCCGACCTCCACACATAAGGAAGACAATCAATAAATAAATCATGTTCCAACTTCATCACATAATGGTTCGCCATATGTGCATGCTACGGGAATCACAAACTTTAACACAAGTATGTCTCAAATTCACAACTACTCCACTAGCATGACTCTAATATCACCATCCTCATATCTCAAAACAATCATCAGAATCAAACTTCTTATAGTATTCAATGCACTTTATATGAAAGTTTTTATTATATCTCTCTTGGATGCCCATCATATTAGGACTAAATTCATAACCAAAGCAAATTACCATACTTTTCTAAAAGACTCTCAAAATAATATAAGTTAAGCATGAGAGTTCATCAATTTCTTCAAAATAAAACTACCATCATGCTCTAAAAAGATATAAGTGAAGCACTAGAGCAAATGACAAACTACTCCAAAAAATATAAGTGAAGATCAATGAGTAGTCGGATAATTATGTAACTATGTGAAGACTCTCTAAAATTTAAGAATTTTAGACCTTGGTATTTTATTCAAACAGCAAGCAAAACAAAATAAAATGAAATGATGCTCCAAGCGAAACACATATCATGTGGTGAATAAAAATATAGCTCCAAGTAAGGTTACCGATGAATGAAGACGGAAGAGGGGATGCCATCCGGGGCATCCCCAAGCTTAGGCTCTTGGTTGTCCTTCAATATTACCTTGGGGTGCCTTGGGAATCCCCAAGATTAGGCTCTTTCTACTCCTTATTCCATAGTCCATCGAATCTTTACCCAAAACATGAAAACTTCACAACGCAAAACTCAACAGAAAACTCGTAAGCTCCGTTAGTATAAGAAAATAAATCACCACTTAGGTACTGTTGTGAACTCATTCTAAATTCATATTGGTGTTATATATATATTGTATTCCAACTTCTCTATGGTTCATACCCTCCGATACTACTCATAGATTCATCAAAATAAGCAAACAACACATAGAAAACAGAATCTGTCAAAAACAGAATAGTCTATAGTAATCTGTAACTCTTTAATACTTCTGTAACTCCAAAAATTCTGAAATAAACTTTTGGACGTGATGAATTTGTCTACTAATCGTCTGCAAAAGGAATCAACTCAAAATCGCTCTTCTGTAAAAACTGACAGCTAATCTCGTGAGCGCAAAGTTTCTGTTTTTTACAGCAAGATGACATTAACTTTCACCCAAGTCTTCCCAAAGGTTCTACTTGGCACTTTATTGAAAAAAAGCTATAAAACATGATTACTACAGTAGCTTAATCATGTGGACACACAAAAACAGTAGGGGTAAATATTGGGTTATCTCCCAACAAACGCTTTTCTTTAATGCCTTTCTAGCTAGGCATGATGAAGACAATGATGCTCACATAAAAGATAAGAATTGAAACATAACGGGAGCTTCATGAAGCATATGACTAGCACATTTAAGTCTAACCCACTTCCTATGCATCGGGATTTTGTGAGCAAACAACTTATGGGAACAATAGTCAACTAGCATAGGAAGGCAAAACAAGTATACCTTCAAAACTTTAAGCACATAGAGAGGAAACTTGATATTATTGCAATTCCTACAAGCATATATTCCTCGCTCATAATAATTTTCAGTAGCATCATGAATGAATTCAACAATATAACCATCACATATATCATTATTTTCATGAGCCACAAGCATAGAAATTTTATTACTCTCCACATAAGCGAATTTCTTCTCATGAATAGTATTGGGAGCAAACTCAATGAAATAACTATCATGTGAGGCATAATCCAATTGAAAATTAAAATCAAGATTACAAGTTTCATAGTTATAATTATTCTTTATAGCATACATATCATCACAATAATCATCATATATAGTTACTTTGTTCTCATAATCAATTTGAACCTCTTCCGAAATAGTGGATTCATCACTAAATAAAGTCATGACCTCTCCAAATCCACTTTCATAATCATCACAATAAGATTCAACATCCTCCAAAATAGTGGGATCATTACTTCCTAAAGTTGACACTCTTCCAAACCCACTTTCATCAATATAATCATCATAAATATGAGGCATGCTTTCATCATAATAAATTTGCTCATCAAAACTTGGGGGACTAAAAATATAATCTTCATCAAACATAGCATCCCCAAGCTTGTGGCTTTGCATATCATTAGCATCATGGATATTCAAGGAATTCATACTAACAACATTGCAATCATGCTCATCATTCAAAGATTTAGTGCCAAACATTTTAATGCATTCTTCTTCTAGTACTTGAGCACAATTTTCCTTTCCATCGTTTTCACGAAAGATATTAAAAAAAGAAGCATATGAGGCATCCTCAATTCCATTTTTTATTTTATTTTATATACTAAACTAGTGATAAAACAAAAAACTAAAAGATTCAATTGCAAGATCTAAAGATATACCTTCAAGCACTAACCTCCCCAGCAATGGCGCCAGAAAAGAGCTTAGTTGATGGGGTGTTAGTGCCGCTTAATTAGCCTCCCCGGCAAAGGCGCCAGAAAAGAGCTTGATGTCTACTACGCAACCTTCTTCTTGTAGACGTTGTTGGGCCTCCAAGTGCAGAGGTTTGTAGGACAGTAGCAAATTTCCCTCAAGTGGATGACATAAGGTTTATCAATCTGTGGGAGGCGTAGGATGAAGATGGTCTCTCTCAAACAACCCTGCAACCAAATAACAAAGAGTCTCTTGTGTCCCCAACACACCCAATACAATGGTAAATTATATAGGTGCACTAGTTCAGCGAAGAGATGGTGATACAAGTGCAATATGGATGGTAGATATAGGTTTTTGTAATCTGAAATTATAAAAACAGCAAGGTAGCAAGCGATAAAAGTGAGCGTAAACGGTATTGCAATGGTAGGAAACAAGGCCTAGGGTTCATACTTTTACTAGTGCAAGTTCTCTCAACCATAAGAACATAATTGGATCATATAACTATCCCTCAACGTGCAACAAAGAGTCACTCCAAAGTCACTAATAGCGGAGAACAAACAAAGAGATTATTGTAGGGTACTAAACCACCTCAAAGTTATTCTTTCCGATCAATCTATCGGGCTAGCCCTAGAGTTCGTAGTAAAAGAACACCTTAAGACACAAATCAACTAAAACCCTAATGTCACCTAGTACTCCAATGTCACCTCAAGTATCCGTGGGTATGATTATATGATATGCATCACACAATCTCAGATTCATCTATTCAACCAACACAAAGAACTTCAAAGAGTGCCCCCAAAGTTTCTACCGGAGAGTCAAGACAAAAACATGTGCCAACCCCTATGCATAATTTCACAAGGTCACTGAACCCGCAAGTTGATCACCAAAACATACATCTAGTAGATCACGTGATATCCCATTGTCACCACAGATAAGCACATGCAAGACATACATCAAGTGTTCTCAAATCCTTAAAGACTCAATCCGATAAGATAACTTCAAAGGGAAAACTCAATCCATTACAAGAGAGTAGAGGGGAAGAAACATCATAAGATCCAACTACAATAGCAAAACTCGCAATACATCAAGATTGTGCAATATCAAGAACAAGAGAGAGAGAGAGAGAGAGAGAGAGAGAGAGAGAGATCAAACACATAGCTACTGGTACATACCCCCAGCCCTGAGGGTGAACTACTCCCTCCTTGTGATGGAGAGCGCCAGGATGATGAAGATGGCCACCGGTGATGGATCCCCCCTCCGGCAAGGTGCCGGAACAGGGTCCGATTGGTTTTTGGTAGCTACAGAGGCTTGCGGCGGCGGAACTCCCGATCTCGCTTTCTTTCTGGAAGTTTGGTTATTTATAGGAGGTTTGGCATCGAGAACAAGTTAGGGGGACCCACGATGAGTCCACCAGGCACAGGGGCGCGCCCCAGGGCGGTAGGGTGCGCCCTCCACCCTTGTGGACTGCTCGGGACTCTTCTGGCCCAACTCTTTCACTTCGGGGGCTTCTTTTGGTCCATAAAAAATCATCAAAAATTGTCACGTCAATTGGACTCTGTTTGATATTCCTTTTCTGTAAAACTCAAAAACAAGGAAAAAACAGAAACTGACACTAGTCTCTAGGTTAATAGGTTAGTCTCAAAAATCATATAAAATAGTATATAAATGCATATAAAACATCCAAGATGGATAATATAATAGCATGGAACAATAAAAAATTATAGATACATTGGAGAAGTATCATCCCTCTGTCCCAAAATAAGTGACGTGAACCACGTCACTTCTTTTGGGATGGAGGGAGTAGTTGCTTTGTAATGTATATATTGGAGCGTTTGTCCTATCGATGAAGGCCAATGAGATAACTATAAGCGTTTTCAAGATGAGTGGATTGGGATTTAAGAAAGAGAATAAGGCTAAGGCATAGTTATTTTGTGCTTTCACAAGAGGTGTCAACTAATGGATTTCATTATGTACGTAAAAGAGAATATATTCACTCTCATCCATTGAGTCTGCTGCTTTCTCGCTTCTTATTCTCCTCCATTCCTTTCTACACAAAATACTTGGTGCACTTATTGAATGCAAACTTGAGTTGAGAGAAAAGGTGTGCTACGCTTCTTCATTCTCGTGACTCAATCAATATCAGGAACGTGAAGAGTTTGTATACAGAAGGGTTTCTCTTCAGTGCCAATACTTTTTTATATTGTCTCGTGTTGCACTAGTGATAGGAGACTAAAAAACTCGAGTTGGTTTGCAGACTCAAGGAGCGAAAAGCTTCATTTGCTTTAGTGAATGGAAGAAACAACCATAGTAAATATCTATGAAATTAATTGATGGATACGAGAATGGTGCAAGATCAGGGCAGAGGAATCATAGGAATGTTATGTCACGTTCCTTGCTCACTTCTCAAGCCCAATATCATTCCTCCAACTCGGACTACCATGCTATAATCAAGAACACCCCTAGACAATGGCATCATATCGTACAGACCCTCCGTCTACTGGGGAGCTCAAGAGCATAATTGGTTTGCTACAAATATTTGGCAAGCCAAAATTTGGCAAAATCAAAAGTTGCCAACATTTGGCAACTTTTTGTGAGATTGGCACTGAAAATTGGCAAGGAACCAATCTCTAACCAATATTTGGAAGTTGCCAAAATTTGGAATGCCAATTTTTGGCATCAAACCAATTATGCTCCAAATCCTCACTAGAGTAAGGCATGTTTCGATCAATACATCTTGAATCTAAGGAGAGAATGTTATTGTTATGATGTCCCCACTCTGGAGTATGATTGGCCATATCATACAACAAGTGGTCTTAAGCTCTCAGTGCATCCGTATTGAACTATTGGTTGTTATGCGGGCTTGGTCCAATCAAGACTTCTATCCCTCAGAAATTGTCTCATGTTTTATCAGTGTGCGCGGGTTAGGAAATTGGACTTCGTATTCTCCGCAGGTCTATCGTGGGTCGACGTCGTCTTGTGTTGTAATCAGGGCACGAATAGTCAAAGTAGAAGTGCCAACATCTTATATTTACTAATTGGAGGCACCAATCGAGGCTCCACGTTAATTCTAGAAAACAAATAAAATTATCCATCTGATTTACGCATTAGTTATTTACAACCGTTGGATGAAATAACTCTATAAGTCATCTCTATTTGTCCCACTAGAATGCCTCTTCCATACATGACTCACGTACATGCCATGGTTTCTTCAAATAAAAAAACAATCAAAAGAATAAATAAAATGCAGGTCTTTCTATTCTCAAGAAGTCCTCTCTATTTGTCCCATCATAACGCCCCTTACTTACCTGTCTCACATACGTGATATGATTTCTCCAAAAAAGAAAAAAACAGTCACAAGAAAAAAAGGTCTTTTTTCGACCATTTATAGCCTCCACATTAATCCACATCATTATAATTGATTAAGCTATTGGATTTTGCATTTCCGGCTATGATTAATGGAGCGAAATAATATAGCAAGATGTGATAGATGTTACAAAAATTGTACGTGCAAAGGCAAAAGATGGAGACGGCTGGAACTGGACTGTTGAGTCCTTTTATTTAAAGAGAGAGTCCTAAAGTTATACGCTTGGCTGGATCAAAGTAACAAATAGTGTTACCCCTGTAAAAAAACAGAACCAAATAGTGTTTCCTGGAGCTTCCAAAGTTGGACCTTACCAAAGAAACTTGCTCGCCATCTGCTGAGCCAAGGTGACTCCACCTCTCGAGATGAAAAGTGAAGCTTCAAAACAATGCTGCAAAATGTTAAAAATGTACTTCCTCCGTTTCTAAATATAAGTCTTTCCAGAGATTTCAGTATGGACTACATACAGATGTACATAGACGTATTTAGAGTGTAGATTCACTCATTTGCTCCGTATGTAGTCCATATTGAAATCTCTAAAAAGACTTATATTTAGGAACGGAGGGAGTAGTCTTTTTGGAGTATCATGTTTTCCGCGGGGAACATTTCAAACATTTTTTGTTCACAAAATATCTATATAAATATTCCACATATATCCATTATAGAACATGAACATAAACTATTTAAAAGGCAAGTTTATAATCAATTTATTTTAAATGTTCTTCTATGTGTCCTTGATCTCAATAAATTGCAAGTTCAATCTCTATTCCTTCATGGAAAAAATGACAACATATCCTACTAGAGGGTATTCTATGTGTGCAACTTATAGGTTAAAGCATGCATAGATTAGTTATGTTCCATAAGATTTAGCTCCAATATTTTAGATTTGCTATTAGTGACCGACCTATAACATTGCTTCCTTTCTTCCCAATAGTATTACTACGTTCTACAAATGCATATTATAAAAAAGTTGCACGTTCATAGTTTTACAATGACTATAACTCAAAGCTCTCTTGAAATCACACGAGGTTAATGTTTATTTATCACTGTAAAAATCATCATTCAAATATCGTGATAGCGATATTGTATACCATTTTTAATAAATATTCATGAAAACATCTTATTGTCAGTAATTTCGTTTCGAGTAAAATGATTTTTTAAGTATTAAACTAGACCGTGTAGAGGCACGGGTTGACGACTAGTTCCCTCTTAATTGATAAAGCGCTTGCCCCCAAGCTGGTGCATAATTAAGAAAAACAAGTCTTCGGGTCGATGGGGTCCTCCCAAGTATTGTCCAGTGCCATTGACTCAAACCAGCGAATCAAGCCGTGTTCTAGAACTTGAAACCAGCGAATCAAGCTATCTTGCAGAACTTGATCTCCCTTTATTACTATAGCAACGATTCACCAAAACTTGCGTAACTGAGGGATTGTTAGTTTCAGATTGTTGGGGATATAACTATTAGGCATGACCCGCCCAGGAGGGGCCGGGTCACACCTATGACGAAGCCTACTGAAGACACTTGAGGATGGCAGCTCACTTAAAGGCCCAAGGCCCAGAGGCGACTTTAGGCATGTAGAGATAAACCGCCATGTATGTATAACTTGTGTTGTAAGAAAGGAATAGAGAGAGACCGAGCCAAACACTGTTTATAAACCGGCCGGGACTCTGTGAGCCGCTGGGCGTCGACCTCTATATATAAAGGGACGACCCAGCGACGGTTCAGGGTAAGAAAGATCAGATCAAGAACTAGGTCAAGAGGATTCCCTCCCTGGTTATCGAGTCATAAGCAATCCCACCCAAAACTGGATCGTACGATTTTACCTTCACCGCAAGGGGCCGAACTAGTATAAACCGCGTGTCCTTTGTCCCGTTTAACCCCTTTAAGCTTCCTAGTTGTGATGGCTCCACGACTAAGTCCTTACGCTAGGACATCTGACGTGACAATTCCGCGATAGTTGGCGCCCACCGTGGGGCCAGCGCACAGTGGATTTGAGTTCTTGAAGGCCAGCTTCGAAGGGCTCAAGGGATACGCTGTGGGTCGGATGACCAAGAGTCATCGCGGCAAGCTCTACATCGATGACGCAGGCTGGGGCCCCGACGCCGACTCAATCGAGTATGGGTACCGGGTCCCCTTCGGTGGAATCCACGTCTTCATCGGCAAGATCGGCGAGCCGGGCCCTGAGCCGGACATCTACACCGACATCATCGAGACGGCTCAGCGTGCGAGACCCGCGCGGGCTCAACCCGCCGTGAGGCGTGCCTTCGTGGGATGCATCCATGGAGGGGAAATTTCTGAAGGATATGTTTCCGGCGGTGAGACGACCATCTACTCGGATGGTGAGTCGTCCACAAGTGAGATGGATTCGTTCTATCAACTGCAAGATGGCGGGCCTGAGGGCTGTTCCGATGGCAGCAGTATTCTGGACCCCTTTGAGCCGCCGAGCAGAGTCAGAATCTTCATGGCAGGTACCCAACCTGTGTTAAATTCATCAACTGCGGCGGCAATGACTTCCGGGACAGTAGCAGCCGGGGCAGGAGGCCCTATGTGCTCGCTGGCTCAAGCGTTGATGGATCTTATGGACAAGTTAATGACCCTGTTAACCGTCGTGGTCAACCCGGCGGATCAGGCTCAACATGATGCGGAGGTGGTACAGTTGAAGCTTGATATAGCACAAGCTAAATAAGACCTGGCGGCGGAAGACATCAAGATGACCGATGAGCGGGCGGCTCTAGATGTCCGAGCACAGCAGATTCAGTCACAGGCTTTCCAGCTCACGATGGAGAAGAACACGTCAAATGAGGTTATGAGGAGAAGGTACCAGAAGGCTCAATCTCGTCTGCCTCTAGTTTATGATCCTAGGAACCTTTTCCACACACCCGGAGCAGGACCCAGTAACCTGCCGGGAGTAGACCGGGTCGGAGTACCCAAGATCAACACGCCGATTCAGCCATCGGTTATGGGACCCCCACGTCTGAGTATTGCTCTGCCTCCTTATGTGCCGACACCACTGGGTCATTATTCTAACCCGTTGGAGAACATTATCGCGGCGGCAGCACGACTGGCGGCTCTCCCATCTAATGGTGATTCACCAACGGTGATTGAAACACGAAGGGTCAGAGATCTTCTTCAGACATCTTTAGCATAGCAGGAGGCATACTCTTACAGTAGAGACATGATTCATTCAACCCCACGTCCAAGCTGGAGCAAGAGTTATAGCAGGCCCTTAGATTCACCGGCCGTTTCAAGCAATGCCCAACGTCGTGATCAGCCATGCTGGTACGACCTGGCTCAGGTGTAACGCCCCAGATTCGATGCGCTAGGTGTCCTCCAGTTATTCGCTGTCGTTGCCATGTCATTTGCTTGCGTGTTGCATTTTATCATGTCATCATGTGCATCTCATTTTGCATACGTGTTCGTCTCATGCATCCGAGCATTTTCCCCGTTGTCCGTTTTGCAATCCGACACTCCAATGTCCCCCGGCCTCCCCCTCTTGTCTCCTGTTGTGAGCGGGTGTTAAACTTTCTCGGAATAGCCCGAGGTTTGCCAAGAGGCCTTGGTTTACCACTGGTAGACCGCCTGTCAAGTTTCGTGCCATTTGGAGTCCGTTTGATACTCCAACGGTTATCCGGGGTAACCATAAAAGCCTCTTTTGTCTTGCAGCCCAACACCCCTCCAAAGTGGCACATAACCCATCCTAACCCCCTCCTTGCTCTTGGTCGTTCGATCATGATCGTGTGGGCGAAAACCGTGCTCCATTTGAAGTCTCCTAGCTCCCTCTACCTATAAATATGTGCTCCTCGTCCAAATTCCGGATCAAATCCACCCCCTAACCCTAAAAACCTCCCTCCGCGCCGCCGGAAATGTCCGTCGACGGCCGGACACATCCGCGCCGCCGCTCCCGGCGAATCCCAGCGCGACACGTGTCACTCGCGCATCCTCTCTCTCCTCCCCGCCGTCGCGGCCCGTGAGGCCCACGACCGGCCCGCCCGCGCCCGCTCTGGGCCCGAACCATGCCCCGCGTGCCGCCGCCCGCCGTCGGCCCACGCCCGCCGCCCTGCCGCCACAGCGCTTCGCCGGCGCCGCCCCGCGGCCCGCCCGCCGGCCGCCTTCGCCCGAGAGCCTCCCCGCGCCTCCCCGCGGCCTGTCCGCCTCCGCCACCGGCAAGGGCGCCGCGGCCCGCGCCCCCTGCTGCCGCCGCCTCGCCGGACCGCGCCCCTCCGGCCGTCGCGTCCTTGCCGGAGCTGGCCCACGACTCCCCGAGCGCCTCCCGCGACCGCCGGCGGCCGGATCTGGCCGGATCCGGTCCGGGGCCATCTCCCCGCACCGCCCTTGACCTCCCCGGCAACCTCCCCCGTCCACTCCGGCCGCCTCTTCTTCCTCTCCGATGGGAACTCCGGCGAGCTCGCGCCGCCGCCTCGGGATCCGTGCCCCGAAACCCTAGATCTGTTTTTCGGGAGGTGATATTTCGTCTAAGTCCTTATTCCCCTGTTAATATCATGCCCTGTTCATTGCATCATAACTTGCTGCATACTGCTCCGTTTTGTGAGTGTAATATATCAAAATGTTCGGCTTGAGATGCTCTACATTTTGTTCCATTGTATCATGTTCATTTGAGTGCATCCTGATGCCTGAATCATTGTTGCAAGAGTGCTATATGATGTTAATCTGTTGAAACTGTTATAACTTGCTGATTTGTCATTTTTGATGCATTTTGATGTGTGCATCCTATGAGCATGAGCTCTACATGTGTTTTGAACTAAATCATGCCATCTTTATAGGGGTTCCATCCATATATTTTTGTTATGGTTACATGGGTGCCATCATATCTTCTGATCCTTTATGGCTCATGGTCAGTAAAGGACTTTTGTTATATGCATTTAGTAGTATCCCGTCATGCCTTAAGTTTCTATGATAAGATCCTGTAACATGTCCTTTGATAGCTCTAAACATTGCAACCTGATGTTATTTCTGCAAAGTCTGAAACTGTTATTATTTGCAATCTTGCCATGTCTTTTTGAGCATGTTCTAGTGAGTTTTGGAGATAGCTCAGTGTTCATGTTTTGTTATGCTTTACCTGTAAATCATGCCCATGTCTTTTGTTATCATGTTGACCTGTTGTAGAATATTGTTTTGATGCTTGCAAGATGCCTAGTTACTGTTTTGGACAGCGTGTCCTTTAAACTTGTTTCATGTGTGTGAGTTGAACCGTTGCTCCGTTTTGAGTGTGCTCTATATGAAACTTGCTTGATTTCGCATGTAGTTTCATATTATCATGTTGAATCCTTGTTTTGAGGTATTTTCTTGATGTTTGTATGCATTTTGCATCAATGCCATGTTTAACTTGCTTTGCTCATATCTTCTAGGCCATAGCTCCAAATCTAATGAACTTTATATGTATCTTGACTAGAATCCCGTGTAGATCATCTTGGTGCATCTTAACTTGCTGTTTAACAACTTGAACATAAGGTTTATTCAGATCTGGTCCAATTTCGAAATTTGCATATGAGGACTTACCGGAATTGTTATATGTTGTTCCCGGCCTCATTTAAACTTGCTTTGATGTGTTGTTCTTGTATGCATCATCTCTTGCCATGAGTAGCTTCATGTAGCTTTGTCATGCATCATGCTTGTTGTGCATCATGTTTTGTCTATGTGTGGTGTGTTTACCATGTTGTGTGCTTCTTCTCGATAGTTCCCGTTTTCGTTGCGATCGTGAGGATTCGTTCGTATACGCTTGGCTCGTCTTCGTGGCTTCATCTTCTTCATGGACTCGTTCTTCTTCCTAGCAGGATTTCAGGCAAGATGACCGCTACCCTAGATCTCACTACTATCATTGCTATGCTAGTTGCTTTGTTCTATCGCTTTGCTGCGCTTCCTATCTTTCGCTCTTCAAGCCTCCCAATTTGCCATGTCAGCCTCTAACCTTTTCACCCTTCCTAGCAAACCATTGTTTGGCTATGTTACCGTTTTGCTCAGCCCCTCTTATAGCGTTGTTAGTTGTAGGTCAAGTTGAAGATTGCCCCATGACGGACATGATTATGTTGGGATATCACAATATCTCTTATTTAATTAATGCATATATATACTTGGTAAAGAGTGGAAGACTTGGCCTTATGCCTGGTGTTTTGTTCCACTTTTGCCGCCCTAGTTTCCGTCATACCGGTGTTATGTTCCCGGATTTTGCGTTCCTTACGCGGTTGGGTGATTTATGGGACCCCCTTGACAGTTCGCTTTGAATAAAACTCCTCCAGCAAGGCCCAACCTTGGTTTTACCATTTGCCTCACCTAGCCATTTTTCCCTTGGGTTTCCGGTGCCCGAGGGTCATCTTTATTTACCCCCCCTCCCCCCCGGGCCAGTGCTCCTCCGAGTGTTGGTCCAAACTAGAGCACCATGCGGGACCATTCCTTGGCAACTTGGATTACGTCGGTACCTGTACGCTTCGCTTATCCGGTGTGCCCTGAGAATGAGATATGTGCAGGTCCTATCGGGATTTCTCGGCACATCGCGCGGCTTTGCTGGTCTTGTTTTACCATTGTCAAAATGTCTTGTAAACCGGGATTCCGAGTCTGATCGGGTCTTCCTGGGAGAAGGTATATCCTTCGTTGATCGCGAGAGCTTATCATGGGCTAAGTTGGGACACCCCAGCAGGGTATAAACTTTCGAAAGCCGTGCCCGCGGTTATGTGGCAGATGGAAATTTGTTAAAGTTCGGTTGTAGATAACTTGACACCAGATCCGAATTAAAATGCATCAACCGCGTGTGTAGCCGTGATGGTCTCTTCTCGGCGGAGTCCAGGAAGTGAACACAGTTTTTGGGTTATGTTTGACGTAAGTAGGAGTTCAGGATCACCTCTTGATCATTGCTAGCTTCACGACCGTTCCGCTTGCTCTCTTCTCGCTCTTATTTGCGTATGTTAGCCAACATATATGCTTAGTCGCTGCTGCAACCTCACCACTTTACCACTTCCTTTCCCATTAAGCTTTGCTAGTCTTGATACCCATGGTAATGGGATTGCTGAGTCCTCGTGGCTCACAGATTACTACAACAATAGTTGCAGGTACAGGTTATGCGATGATCGTGACACGAGAGCGATGTTTGCTTATTTTGGAGTTCTTCTTCTGCTGCTTCTTCGATCAGGGGATAGGTTCCAGGTCGGCAGCCTGGGCTAGCAGGGTGGATGTCGTTTGAGTTTCTATTTGTGTTTCATCCGTAGTCGGATGATGCTATTATGTATTGTGATGTTGTATTCATGTGGCATTCTATGCCTATTGTATGTATCCCCATCTATTATGTAATGTTGATGTAATGATATCCACCTTGCAAAAGCGTATCAATATGCAGTTCTATCCTTGGTGGGACCTTCGAGTCTCTTTAGGATAGTATCGCATATTGGGCGTGACAAGTTGGTATCAGAGCCTCGACCGACCTAGGAGCCCCCCTTGATTGATCGTGTAGTTTGGTCGTTGTTGAGTCTAGAAGAAAATTGTTTTCAGAGTCTATTTATATCGGAGAGTAGGAATTCTTTTTACTCCTCAGTCCCTTCGTCGCTCTGGTGAGGAATCTTGACGTAGGTGTTTTGACTTACTCCTATTCCCATTCAATTTTTTTTAGGTTCACGTAGTTGGGTGTTCGATTGTTGGCTCTCAGCTCTTTTCATCCGGTGCATTTCTCATCAAGTTGATTCGACCCTCTCCATTTTTGCAAGTTTAATCCTCAGTTGTTTTCTTTTTCCCACCCACCCACCCCTTTTTCATCTCGGAATCAGAGTCCGTAATCGAGTATCTATCCTACTCGTGCAAAATCTTTGCTTTCTTTCCTCAATGATTTCAACCGGTGTTTTCTCTTCAAGAAATTTGTAGCTTCCCCCTTCCAAGTTGCCTTTGTTTATCCTTCCGGAGTGTTCAAGACTTCTCAGGAGATTCGCCTGTGTTCCAATTAATTCGAGGTTGTCACCTCATTCAAATATTTCAATTGTTCCGGTGCATCATCTATCTCTTCAACAATCTTTTCCAACGGTGTTTCTTTTAGTGGGCCTTAACCGACAGGTCTTTTCCCAGGATCTTACCTGACTCTTCTAATTTCCCGGAACTATTCTCAAATTCCATTAAGTGTGACGTAAGAATGGATCCCATCAATCACATGCCTTCTCCAAGATCTCGTTCAAATTCTTTTCATTGTTGGCTCAACCCCTTCGCTTTTCATTCTCCCGGAGTAACTCAGTAATTTTGGTGGTGTTTCTCGTCGTCATTAGAAGACCGAAGAACAGTTTTTCCTCTAAATCCTGTCTGTTCTCTCGAAGTTTCGTGGATCTAGCTTCATGTTATCCTCTTGATTTATTCCATTTGTTAGATATTCTTTTCTTAACCATCCGGAGTATGTCCTAAGTTGATTTCCCGTTTCTTTTCACCGGAGGCCATCATTCCAGCTATTGTTCTCTAATTATCCCAGTGCTTCGTTCAAGTGTTCTTTAATCAGCTCATGATCTCTTTGTTCTTTTGCACCTAAATCCCCTCTAACATACTAGTTCTTCTAAGTCTTCCCGGTGATTCAGTCTCTTTCACCAGTCATTTTCGAATTCTTACGGTGGTTCGTTCAAGATTCTTTTTCCTTGATTATCACATATATTCTTCCGTTCTTTTCAATCCTACCGGTGGTTCATGAAGACCTTCTCAAGTTTGCGATATGTCACTTCTCAATCCTTTTTCAAGAAGAATAAGTCGTATGAAAAATCCATTGCTGGTCATCAATTTAATTTGATGAAGGATAAGCATACAATAAATCTTATTCTTATTTCCTCAAAGTGATTAATCCCTTCCTTTGGAGTTTGTTCTTGATGAATAAATTCTAGTTCCAAGTGTTTTCACCTTTTCTTTCCGGAGTTCAAATTTTCCTCGGTCATTTCATCCGAACCTCCATCTAAATCATCGCAAAGCTTTAATATTATTCTTTAATCCTTCATTCTATCTCATCATCCTTTTGTTACCGGAGTTCTTCATGGAGGATTGTCATGATTTAATTCATTCTCCAAAGAGTTCATCAAGATTTTGTTGGAGAAATTCAAGTATCTTTTCTTCTCCGTTCTTTTCATTCAACTCTTTCAATTCTTTCCGGAGTTTTTGTGTCATGTCTTCATCAAGTATCATTCCATCCTCTCAAGATCGTGTTCTATTCCTCCATGTTTCAGCCGGAGTGCTGCCTAAATTTTGTCATCCTTATTCCTTTTTCTAGCTTGTTCTAACTGGAGTGCTTTCAGAGTCTATCTTGTTCGTTGAGCTTTTGATTCTCATCATTCTCGTCGTTCCTCTTTTCTATCCAGTGCTCTCGACTTTGTTCATCCTCTCTCTTTTGTTCTTATTTCACCTCATCCCTTTTCCCTTCCGCCTCGGTCCTAAGATCTCGGGACGAGATCTCTTGTTAGTGGTGGAGTGTTGTAACGCCCCGGATTTGATGCGCCAGGTGTCCTCCAGTTATTCACCGTCGTTTCCATGTCATTTGCTTGTGTGTTGCATTTTATTATGTCATCATGTGCATTTCATTTTCCATATGTGTTCGTCTCATGCATCCGAGCATTTTCCCCGTTGTCCGTTTTGCAATCCGACACTCCTATGTCCCCCGGCGTCCCCCTCTTGTCTCCTGTTGTGAGCGGGTGTTAAACTTTCTTAGAATGGCCCGAGGTTTTCCAAGCGGCCTTGGTATACCACCGGTAGACCGCCTGTCAAGTTTCGTACCATTTGGAGTCCGTTTGATACTCCAACGGTTATCTGGGGTAACCGTAAAAGCCTCTTTTGCCTTGCAGCCCAACACCCCTCCAAAGTGGCCCATAACCCATCCTAACCCCCTCCTTGCTCTCGGTCGTTCAATCACGATCGTGTGGGCAAAAACCGGGCTCCACTTGGAGTCTCCTAGCTCCCTCTACCTATAAATATGTGCTCCTCGTCCAAATTCCGGATCAAATCCACCCACTAACCCTAAAAAACCTCCCTCCGCGCCACTGGACATGTCCGACGATGGCCGGACACGTCCGCGCCGCCGCTCCCGGCGAGTCCCAGCGCGACACGTGTCGCCCATGCCTCCTCTCTCTCCTCCCCGCCTCCGCGGCCCGCGAGGCCCACGGCCGGCCTGCCTGCGCCCGCGCTGGGCCCGAGTCGTGCCCCGCGCGCCGCCGCCCGCCGCCGGTCTGCGCCCGCCGCCCCGCGGCCCGCCCGACGGCCGCCTTCGCCCGAGCGCCTCCCTGTGCCTCCCCGTGGCCTGTCCGCCTCCGCCGTCGCCGGAGCCGGCCCACGACTCCCCCCGCGCCCCCCGCGACCGTCGCCGGCCGGATTTGGCCGGATCCTGTTCGGGGTCATCTTCCCGCGCCGCCCTCGACCTCCCCGGCAACCTCCCCCATCCACTCCGGCCTCCTCTTCTTCCTCTCCGGTGGGAACTCCGGCGAGCTCGCGCCGCCGCCTCGGGATCTGTGCCCCAAAACCCTAGATCTCTTTTTTGGGAGGTGATATTTCGTCTAAGTCCTTATTCCCCTGTTAATATCATGCCCTATTCATCGCATCATAACTTGCTGCATACTGCTCCGTTTTGTGCGTTTAATATATCAAAATGTTCGTCATGAGATGCTCTGCATTTCATTCCATTGTGTCATGTTCATTTGAGTGCATCTTCATTCCTGAATCATTGTTGCAAGAGTGCTATATGATGTTAATCTGCTGAAACTGTTATAACTTGCTGATTTGTCATTTTTGATGCATTTTGATGTGTGCATCCTATGAGCATGAGCTCTACATGTGTTTTGAACTAAATCATGCCATCTTTATAGGGGTTCCATCCATATATTTTTGTGAGTCTTGTAGTGAGTGCATCAAGCTTGTTAAGTAGGGTACTTGATGTTGCTGTTCTGCTTGGCTGATTCTGTTATTTTGTGATGCTATGTAAACCGGCTGCTACAAGTCATTCTATGCATAATCTGGAGATGTTCACTAAGAATCTTTTGTTCTACATGTCATTCTCTATCCATCCATGCCCCTGGTTGCATTTATAGCTTTTTGTAGGTTGTTGTATTCATGCTCCAAATTTGCTAAATAATATTGCTGTCAGCCTGTTAACATTAAGTTCAATGCTGCCATGATTGTTGTTAGTGATCCATGCACCCTATGAACTTGCTCTTGCCAGGCTTAGCTTCATAAGCATTTCTTCTTACAGTTGGTTGCCTTGACATGCCATGTATTGATCTGTGGTGAGTGGTACAAGCTCACCAACATGCCTACTTATCGTTGTTCCTGCCATGTTTGAAACTGTCATATCTTTTGCCATGTTTACATGGGTGCCATCATATCTTCTGATCCTTTTTGGCTCATGGTCAGTAAAGGACTTTTGTTATATGCATTATTACTATCCTTTCATGCCTTAAGTTTCTATGATAAGATCCTATAACATGTTATTTGATAGCTCTAAACATTGCAACCTGATGTTATTTCTGCAAAGTCTGAAACTGTTATTATTTGCAATCTTGCCATGTCTTTTTAAGCATGTTCTAGTGATTTCTGGAGATAGCTCAGTGTTCATGTTTTATTATGCTTTACCTGTACATCATGCCCATGCCTTTTGTTATCACGTTGAGCTTCTGTAACATATTGTTTTGATGCTTGCAAGATGCCTAGTTGCTGTTTTGGATAGTGTGTCCAACTTGTTTCATGTGTGTGAGTTGAACCGTTGCTCCGTTTTGAGTGTGCTCTATATGAAACTTGCTTGATTTTGCATGTAGTTTCATATTATGATGTTGAATCCTTGTTTTGAGGTGTTTGCTTGAGGTGTGTATGCATTTTGTATCAAAGCCATGTTTAACTTGCTTTAGTCATATCTTCTAGGCCATAGCTCCAAATCTAATGAACTTTATATGTATCTTGACTAGAATCCCGTGTAGATCATCTTGGTGCATCTTAACTTGCTGTTTAACAACTTTAACATAAGGTTTATTCAGATCTGGTCCAATTTCGAAATTTGCATATGAGGACTTACCGGAATTGTTATATGTTGTTCCCGACCTCATTTAAACTTGCTTTGATGTGTTGTTCTTGTATGCATCATCTCTTGCCATGAGTAGCTTCATGTAGCTTTGTCATGCATCATGCTTGTTGTGCATCATGTCTTGTCTATGTGTGGTGTGTTTACCATGTTGTGTGCTTCTTCTCGATAGTTCCCATTTTCGTTGCGATCGTGAGGATTCGTTCGTCTACGCTTGGCTCGTCTTCGTGGCTTCATCTTCTTCATGGACTTGTTCTTCTTCCTAGCGGGATTTCAGGCAAGATGACCGCTACCCTGGATCTCACTACTATCATTGGTATGCTAGTTGCTTCGTTCTATCGCTTTGCTGTGCTTCCTATCTTTTGCACTTCAAGCCTCCCAATTTGCCATGTCAGCCTCTAACCTTTTCACCCTTCCTAGCAAACCGTTGTTTGGCTATGTTACCATTTTGCTCAGCCCCTCTTATAGCGTTGTTAGTTGCATGTGAAGTTCAAGATTGCCCCATGACGGACAAGATTATGTTGGGATATCACAATATCTCTTATTTAATTAATGCATCTATATACTTGGTAAAGGGTGGAAGACTCGGCCTTATGCTTGGTGTTTTGTTCCACTCTTGCCGCCCTAGTTTCCGTCATACCGGTGTTATGTTCCCGGATTTTGTGTTCCTTACGCGGTTGGGTGATTTATGGGACTCCCTTGACAGTTTGCTTTGAATAAAACTCCTCCAGCAAGGCCCAACCTTGGTTTTACCATTTGCCTCACCTAGCCCTTTTTCCCTTGGGTTTCCGGAGCCCGAGGGTCATCTTTATTTACCCCCCCCCCCCCCGGGCCAGTGCTCCTCCGAGTGTTGGTCCAAACTAGAGCACCATGCGGGACCATTCCTTGGCAACTTGGATTATGTTGGTACCTGTACGCTTCACTTATCCGGTGTGCCCTGAGAACGAGATATGTGCAGGTCCTATCGGGATTTGTCGGCACATCGGGCGGCTTTGCTGGTCTTGTTTTACCATTATCGAAATGTCTTGTAAACCGGGATTCCGAGTTTGATCGGGTCTTCCTAGGAGAAGGTATATCCTTCGTTGATCGCGAGAGCTTATCATGGGCTATGTTGGGACACCCCTGCAGGGTATAAAGTTTCGAAAGCCGTGCCCACGGTTATGTGGCAGATGGGAATTTGTTAATGTCCGGTTGTAGATAACTTGACACCAGATCCGAATTAAAATGCATCAACCGCATGTGTAGCCGTGATGGTCTCTTCTCGGCGAAGTCCGGTAAGTGAACACGGTTTTTGGGTTATGTTTGACGTAAGTAGGAGTTCAGGATCACCTCTTGATCATTGCTAGCTTCACGATCGTTCCGCTTGCTCTCTTCTCGCTCTTATTTGCGTATGTTAGTCACCATATATGCTTAGTCACTGCTGCAACCTCACCACTTTACCCCTTCCTTTCCCATTAAGCTTTGCTAGTCTTGATACCGATGGTAATGGGATTGCTGAGTCCTCGTGGCTCACAGATTACTACAACAATAGTTGCATGTACAGGTTATGCGATGATCATGACGCGAGAGCGATGTTTGCTTATTTTGGAGTTCTTCTTCTGCTTCTTCTTCGATCAGGGGATAGGTTCCAGGCGCAGCCTGGGCTAGCAGGGTGGATGTCGTTTGAGTTTCTGTTTGTGTTTCATCCGTAGTCGGATGATGCGATTATGTATTGTGATGTTGTATTCGTGTGGCATTCTATGACTTTTGTATGTATCCCCATCTATTATGTAATGTTGATGTAATGATATCCACCTTGCAAAAGCGTATCTATATGCGGTTCTATCCTTGGTGGGACCTTCGAGTCTCTTTAGGATAGTATCGCATATTGGGCATGACATCAGGGTGGGGCTCCTAATGTGCACAATCAGGACAGAGTGCGTCAGCAAATTGAGCAGGTGGCTCAGCAGGCAGCGCAGCTGGTGGCTCACCAGGCAGCAGAAATAGCAGCTCAATAGGCGGCTCAGCAAGCAGCTTATCAGCGCCTGCCAGTTTATTCAACGACGTAAGTTGAGGCAAATGCGGTCACCAGGACCAGGGGTGTACCTTGTTTGGTGCCGGCTCTGCGTAACGAGTGTTTTCCCAAGGATTTTAAGGGGCCTCGTAAGGTACCTAATTATACGACTAATTTATAGCCTGGGGCGTGGATTGAAAGTTATGAGATGGCCATGGAGTTACTGGAAGTTAGTGAGGCTGCAATGGCCAAGTACTTCACCATGATGCTAGAAGGAACAACTCGTAAATGGTTGAAGGCGTTGCCGCTTAATTCCGTTAGTTCGTGGGCAGAATTAAAGGAGAAGTTTATCCAGAACTTTAAGGATACATGTAAGCAGCCCATGTTGATTGTGGATTTGACTAATTGCAGGCAACAGGAGGGTGATTCCACGACCCATTGGGTGTGCCGGGTCAACGAAATAATACATTCCTCTGATAAGATGGATGCCAGTCTGCAGTATTATGTTAGAGCAAAATTGCCGTTTTGAGCCTCTGAAGATGAAGCTGGGGCGACTCAAGCGCGAGTGTTCTGACATGGGCCAGCTAATGTCGGCTCTGTTAAATATGGTGACTCTGATAATACCAAGGATCCCGAGTCTGACAATGAGAAGGCAGGGAAGGGAAAGAAGAGCAGCAACGCTAAAGGTCCCCAGCCTAGCCCGGCAAACCAAGGCGGCAATAATAAACGTAAGGAGGATGGTAGCTCAGAGTTTGTGGCTAACACCAATGCACAGGGCAACAATCAGCGGCGCAAGGGGAGGCCACCTCCTTGATCTGGTGGGTTAGGTCCTACTCTCAAACAATTGTTAAATGAACCCTGCCCTAAGCACGACACTGAAGAGAAGCCGACTACTCACCCGTGGAAGGATTGTACTATCATGAAGGCTTTCAAGAACAACATATTCAATGGTAATCTGAGGCCGGGCGGTAGTTCAGGAGGCAGCGACTTTCATGGCCCGAACAATGGAAGTGGCGGTTCTGGTTCCGGCTTTCAGAGCCACCAGAATAATAAAGGCAATTTCAATCAAGGTGGTCAAGGCGGCTACAATCAACAATTTGGCCAGGGGGGTCAGCAGCAGCAGCAACAGTCTGGCTATTAGAGTTATCCAAAGCAATTGAACTGTGGGCACTATCATGTTTTCACCACAAGTTTATGTAAGCGAGACCAGAAGCTTCACAAGAGGGCAGTGAACTCCGTTGAGCCGGCAGTTCCTCGATACTTGCGATGGTCTGAGCAGCCCATTACATGGAGTCGGGAGGATCACCCGCCCCGGGTTGACAATCCGGGTCACTTGGCTTTGGTGGTAGCACCTCAAGTTGGGGGATACAAGTTCACTAAGGTACTCATGGATGGAGGCAGCAGCATCAATATCCTTTATTTTGAGACCTTCCGTCGTATGGGGTTAACAGATAAAAATCTTAAGCAGTCCAATATTGTTTTTCACGGCGTAGTTCCTGGTAAGTCGGCATACCCAGTGGGCAAGATCGAGCTGGAGGTAGCCTTTGGAGATAAGTATGATTCCAGGGCCGAGAAATTAACTTTTGAGGTGGTCAAGATCAGGAGCCCGTATCATGCTCTATTTGGGCGACCGTCTTATGCCAAGTTCATGGCACGACCGTGTTATGTTTATCTGCAGCTGAAGATGCCGGGTCATAAAGGGACCATTACGGTTCATGGCAGTCGGAAGGTGGCTCTGGAGTGCGAGGAAGGCGACACGGCTTATGCTGAGTCGGTCTATGCTGCAGAAGAGTTAAAGTATTATAAGGACAATGTTGACCCGGCAGACATGATGTCCTTGAAGAAGCCCGCCACAGAGCGTGAATTGGAGATGAAGTTTAAATCGGCTGAGGACACCAAAATGGTTGACTTTGTTCCTGGCGATTCATCTAAATAGTTCAGTATCAGTGCCAATCTGGATCCCAAATAGGAAAGCACGCTCATCGAGTTCATCAATGAGAATCTGGACATCTTTGCATGGAAGCCTTCTAACATGCCGGGTGTACCGAGAGAACTTGCTGAGCACACACTCAATATTGATCCTAAGTATAAGCCGGTCAAGCAGTTTCTTCGGCGGTTTAACGAGGAGAGGCGCAAGGCCATTGGTGAGGAGGTGGCCTGGCTCTTGGCAGCCGGGTTCATTATTGAGGTATTTCATCCTGAATGGTTGGCTAACCCGATGCTAGTGCTCAAGAAGAACGGCACTTGGCATATGTGTGTGGATTACACGGACTTGAACAAGGCTTGTCCGGCTGATCCCTTTGCTCTCCCGCGTATTGATCAAATCATTGATGCTATGGCGGGATGTGAGCGTCTGAGTTTTTTGGATGCTTATTCTGGATATCATCAGATCAAGATGGCAGTTAAGGACCAGGAGAAGACGGCTTTCATTACTCCCTTTGGGGCCTTCTGCTATGTTTCTATGCCTTTTGGGCTCAAGAGCGCCTAGGCGACTTATTAGCGTTGCATGCAGAATTCCCTTCATACTCAGATTGGCCGCAATGTGCATGCTTATGTGGATGATATTGTGGTGAAGTCCAGGGAAAAGGAAACACTGGTAGATGATCTCAAGGAGACCTTTGATAACCTCTAGGTCTACAATATGATGCTTAACCTGGCAAAGTGTGTCTTTGGTGTGCCAGCAGGCAAACTCTTGGGATTTCTGGTTTCTGACACAGGCATTGAGGCTAACCCGGAGAAGATCAAGGCTATCACCTCTTTGCCAAAACCCAAGTGCATCAATGATGTTCAGCGTTTGGCGGGTCGCATTGCTTCTTTAAGCCAGTTCATAAGTCGGTTAGGTGAGAAGGCCATACCACTATATCAGATGTTGAAGAAGACAGACAACTTTGTCTGGAGTAATGCTGCTAACATTGCCTTTGAGGATTTGAAAAGACAACTGGATGGGCCGTCGGTCATTGCTGCTCCCATTGATAAGGAGCCATTGTTGTTATATGTGGCTGCTAATGCAGGTGCTGTCAGTGTGGCCATTGTGGTGGAGCGCAAGGAGTCTGGTAAGGAATATCTAGTTCAACGGCCGGTTTACTACATCAGTGAGGTGCTTATTGAGTCCAAACAGAGGTATCCACATTGGCAGAATCTTGTTTATGGGGTGTTCATGGCCAGCCGGAAGCTTAAGCAGTATTTCCTAGGTCATCCCATCACTGTGGTCAGTTTTGCTCCTTTGGGGGATATCATCTAGAACAGAGAGGCTACAAGATGAGTCGTAAGTGGGCAATTGAGCTTGGGCCTCATGGTTTAAAATATGTGTCACGTACTGCTATCAAGTCTCAAGCACTGGTGGATTTCATCAAGGATTGGACAGAGCTGCAGGCGCCTGAAGAGAAGCCGGATAACACATACTGGACTATTCAGTTTGATGGATCCGGGTAGTTGGAAGTCTCGGGGGCTGGAGTTGTTTTGGCTTCCCCTCGAGGTGACAAATTTTGTTATGTGCTAAGGTTGTTGCTTCCCTGTACTAACAATGCGGCTGAGTATGAGGCGTTGCTCCATGGTCTTCGGATGGCTAAGGAGATGAACTTAAGCCGGGTAAGGTGCTTCAGCGACTCAGATTTGGTAGCTCAACAAGTTTAAGGCAAGTGGGATTCCAATGATTCTCTTATGGCGGCTTACCGCCGTGAGGTTGATGTTGTGGCTGGACACTTCAAGGGTTATCAGGTGGAGCACATCGATCATAGGAAGAATGAGACGGCCGATGCTTTAAGCCGTCTTGGATCTCAGCGTAAACCGGTGCCCCCGAATACTATCTTGGATGTTTTGCATAATCCTTCTGTTAAGTTACCTACAGAGGAAGACTTGGCTGTGCCTGACCCGGAGGCACAGTTGGTGGCGGCTCTTCATGTCATCCCAGATTGGACAGTGCCATACTTGGCTTACATGACCCAAGTAATATTGCCTGAGGATGAAACCTTGGCTAAACAGATAACCCGGCGGTCTAAGTCAATGATGATTGCCAATGGTGAGTTACATCATCGATGTGTCACTGGGGCGTTTCAATGTTGTGTGTCTCCTGAAGAAGGCCAAGAGATTCTTCGTGAGATTCATGAAGGAGATTGCGGCCATCACGCCGGTTCAAAGTCCCTTGTGGCCAAAGCTTCCCGTCACAGATTTTATTGGCTAACGGCTCATGCTGATGCAGAAGATCTGGTCAGTAGATGTGACGGGTGTCAGAAATTTTCACGGCGAGCTCATGTGCCGGCTCAAGAGTTGAGGATGATACCAATTACTTGGCCGTTTGCTGTGTGGGGGATTGACATGGTTGGGCCTTTCAAAAGACCCAAGGATAAAAAGACCCACCTTTTGGTGGGAGTGGATAAATTCACAAAGTGGGTGGAAGCAGAGCCGGTCAGTAAATGTGACGCCGCGACGGCGGTTCAATTCATGAAAAAGGTGATTTTCCGTTTTGGTTTCCCTCATAGCATCATAACTGATAATAGCAGTAACTTGTCCAAGGGGTCTATGGAGGAGTTCTGTCAATGTGAGCATATCCGGCTTGATGTCTCATCAGTGGCTCACCACCAATCCAATGGTCAAGCAAAAAGAGCTAATCAGGAGATTTTGAAGGGTATCAAGCCCCAGCTTTTAGTTCCTTTGCAATGAACGCCGGGTTGTTGGGTGGAGGAGTTACCATTAGTGTTATGGAGCATCAATACTACCCCCAACAGATCTATGGGTTATACCCCTTTCTTCATGGTTTATGGAGCAGAGGCGGTTCTTCCTAGTGACATCTGTCATGACTCGCCCCGAGAGGCGGCTTATGTGGAAGCTAACAATGAGCAAGCACATCGGGAGGCACTTGACTTGTTGGATGAAAAGCGTGACTTGGCAACAGCCCGCTCGGCGATTTACCAACAGGACCTGCGGCGTTATCACAACCATCGGGTTAAATCCAGAACCTTTCAAGGATCAGACACACAAATTATCCCCACCTTGGGAAGGGCCCTTTGTGGTCAGCAAGAATTTAAATAATGGGCCATACTACCTTACCGATATTCGAGAGCACAAAGACTCACGTAAGTCGAAGGAGGAGACCCGCCGGCCGTGGAATATAGCTCATCTTCGGCCTTACTACACTTGAGCCACCGGCTCTCATGATGTACATATCTTGGTGATATATATGTTATCAATAATAAAGCAGGACCTTTGTCCTTTTCATACCCAAAGATCATATGACTTCATTGTCATAATTTCAAAAAGACCATTGGGGGCTGATCGTATTCGAATCTAGCTTAACCCCTTTGGCATAGCTTCCTGGTCGTATTCAAATCATACATGTTCAAACAAACTTGATCACTTGGGGGCTGGGTCATATTCAAATCATAGTTTAACCCCTTTTGGTCCGACTATGATCGTATTCGAATCAAAGTTGTTAAATATTCTCAAGGTCACTTGGGGGCTTCCTGTTCAAACATAGATCGTATTCAAACCAAAGAGAACATAGCTATCGGTACCCACTTGATCGGCGCAATGCCAAAACCCACTTGGGGGCTTCTTGATTGTATTCGAATCATAGCTTAACCCCTCTTGGGTCCGACCCAGATCGTATTCGAATCAGAGTCATTAAATATTCTCAAGGTCATTTGGGGGCTTCCTGTTCAAACATAGGTCGTATTCGAACCAAAGAGAACATAGCTGTCGGTACCCTCTTGATCGGCATAATGACAAACCACTAGGGGCTACATGGTCATATTCGAACCCTAGCTTAAGTCCTTTGGGACGGTTTACTGGTCGTATTCGAATAAGAAGCCTTAATTTGTCTTTCTGTTCTTTTTTGCGTAAATATTTTTTTGAAAGCACTCTTTTCTTGAGACCTTTTCTGTCTTCATGTTTAAGGCATATAAGGTGTCTGTTTGAGCCATCTTGACTTTGAACAATCAGTCGCCAGGCGTGTGACAAAACTCCAATTGAAGTCATGACTTCTAAAGTGGATCATCACCCCTACTGTACCGGTCAGATAAACCAACAGTAAAATATTATCAATTATATTGAAAGTTCTGATTCTCATCAGAGTTATTTATGACTCATGTTTCACATTTATATTTATGTGGGATAATTATGACCCGCCTTGCGGTAAGCCGCTGAGGGTCTCTGTGATCTACCTCTGTGCAGGACAGATTGCAGGCTTTCTTATGCACAAGGAAAATATAAAAGCATAAGACGGAGTAAATATATGATGGCGGCTTAACAAAGTATTAAGGCATCAAAACATGCACGAAGGCACGACACAACAAAGTCATTTCTACTCCTATTACATGACTCCCCGAGTCAAAATGATTAACATTGTTTTTTCAATAAGGACTGCAAGTATGAGCCGCCCAGCGGGTCAATTCTCTTGATGGCCTGAAGCGTTCGGATCAACCCTTTCCACTCCTTCGTCCTGTTCCTGGTCCTAGAAGGTTGATGACGACCAGCCAATGCCACCCAAAGCTTTAAATTCGGCTTCGTCATCAACTAATCTGGGCGGGTCAACCTCAGGGGCGAAGGTATGCTTACGAGTTGGTGGAATCAAACTTGTCGGGGTATATTGTGGTGTTGGGATTCTCCGGTTCTCTGCATCATAACCCGTCTGGTACTTGGAGAGATCCGCTTCTTCAGCAATCAAAGTGGCCACAAGGCGTATTGCCTTCACACAAGCAGTGAAATCTTCCTGTTCAAAGGGCGCACCGTCTTCTTTTAGGCTCGGATACCCAATAGCAATGTCAGCCGAGTCTAGTTCCAGAAGCCAAACATTGGCCCGGCTCAACGCGGCTATAGCTCCGGCTCTCGCAGACGATCGCTTCAGTTCAGTAATCCGTTGGGGCAGCACAGAAAGCTTCCTTAGCACATCCGCCAAAAGTGTGGGAACTTCATTGGACAGGGCCACGGTGGCTAAGGCGCGCTGAGACCCGGTGTAGAGTTGCTCCACCAGTGTATAAACCGCCTTCAACTTATCAAAACGTCCTGGTTAAGATTTGAGCTCCTGGGGCCTGCATAGCAATGTCAGGTGTGTTAAAGAACAAAATTATATGATCGTTGAAAAGTATACAGTATTTACAACTTGCAGGGTGACTTACCAAAGATTGCGGTAACCATCTGGGTCACATGGCATTTCAAGCCGGACAATTCATTGGTTGCCTTTTCAAGAGCCGCCTCTGAATTGTCAGCTCGTTGGGTTAAGGCATTCTTTTCATCAGCTCAAATCTCCGCCTCAAAGTCGGCCTTCAGCTTCTCTTGTTCAGATACACTGAATTCAAACTTGGAGTTGGCCCTTTGGATTTCTGTTTCTTGTGATTGCAGGTGGTTCTTTAAATTAGCGATTTCTGATTGCAATTAACTTGTGGCAACTTGCACAAATACCGGATCAAAGTTATGATTATTAGCATATTATATTCAAGTCCCAAGCACCTTGCAAGCAAGACTACTTGGCACTTGGGGGCTAATGTCTATCGCGGAAGTCTATCTACAGTGGAGGTTCATAAGATTGGCGATTCACAAAATTAAAGTCCCGAGCACTTTGCAAGCAGGACTACTTGGCACTTGGGGGCTAATGCATATTGCAGTTCAAACTATGCAGTTAAAATGGTCTACACAAGCATGTGAAGGACCAGCTCATTCACTTTGATTAAACCGGCCCTTGGGGGCTACGGATTAAGCCGGATTTTTACAGGTTTTTTAATCTAAAGACATTGTTAATACTTGTCTGACGTTTTCTAAGTCCACATCATATTCATCATAAGCAGTAGACTTGGGGGATGGCGTAATGAGAATGATTCAGGGGAAAGAGGAGATCATACCTCAAACTTATGGTGCATCTGCTTCACCATGTCGATTTCAACGTCGCGGCTACTATGCACTTGGTTGAGATAGCCAGATAAAACATGTCCAGCACTCATGTGGGAGTAATCTGTAAGGTCAAATCTGACCTGACGGCGTTCCAGGAGTTCTTCTTTGGCAGTGCATTTGGCAAGCACATTAGGCCTTCCCGGCTCAGTGTAACTAGTCTTGGTAATCTCAACTTCAGCTTCTTGAGGGTCGTTTGTCTTAACTAGGCTTGAGACTTCTGGATTGTCAGAGCCATCAAGAGCTTGTTCGGCAGGCGGGTCAGCGGCTGATGTAGGCGGTTCATGCGCTGGCTCAGTAGAAGAGGTTTCCGGTATGACCGTATGAAGCACCGGTTCTTTGGGAGTTGGCTCATCAACCGGCTTGTCCTTCTTGGCCTTCTTGCTAACCTTTGCTTTGCCGCTACATAAAAATCAAAAGGTCAATATAAGCATAAAAATTCAAAGTACAAGATAATGAAAGTCATCATTACCCTGGAGCGGTCTTGAAGAAGGAGAGGTTTCCTGGTAATTCGAATCAGAAGGATTCAGTGGCTGACGAGTGAGACCCGCCAAAGGATAAGAGGAATCTAAGACAGAGATGACCTCATTCCGATGCTTTCTTGGTGTATTGGGTAGACCGGAGGAGAGTTCCACGTCTTTCATGGTCTGGGTCTGTCTCCGGCTCTCATGAATCTGTCGCTTCAAATGAAATTGAGGATCTTGATAAGCTAAGGGATGTGAAAATCTTATTTTCCGGGTTACTTGGCGGAGTTTTTGGTGCGGCAAAGGCTTTGAGTTGAAGGAAATAATAGTTACCTCTTATTCCACCCCACGGCTCATGCCCGTGTCATCCTGATTATAATCAGTATCAATAAGGTAATTAAAAATGAGCTAAGGGAGTCTAGGGCTACCTCCGACTCAGAAGAATCATCTAGCTGAAGCTGCTCAGAGGCACTGTGTTTCTTTCCGGATTTCTTCACGGCGGCTCTCCTAGCGGCTCTCTTGGCCTTCCTAGCTCTTTTTGCAGCCTCATGATCATATTTGACTTTCTAGAATTTGTCATTGGCCTGCAAAGTCAGCAAAAATTTGAGTACAGGTGAAACATCAACATTGGAAATGACTTGTTCAGATTGGCGACTTACCACTGGAGCCGGGTTCGTTGCGCAGAAAGGGCTTAAGCTCACCTTGCCGCAGTCTATTAAGCTTTCATTAAGAAGACACTTGGTCATATCATTGATTACATGATCAGGCAGATTGTCAGGGCTGTGTCGCTGAGGGTCATCTTTCTTGCGTGATTAATTGCACATTAGACCGGGGCAGCGACTTAATGGAATAATCCGCTAGGTGTGCCAGACCTGGACCAAGTCGATGCCATTTAACCCGTTCCCCAGAAGAGCTTTGATTTTGGCCAAAGTGGGGGCAATTGTTTTGCGTTCGGCAGGTGATATCTTGTCAGGCAGTGGGTGATTGGAGTCCAGACGCAAGGCGCGAAAACTGGGCAGAGGATTCTCATCAGCAGGGAGGTGTCTTGGCAATAAAACCAAGTTTGATTCTAGTCCTTTGGATGGCCCGACGGATTGACATAAGGAAAAATGACGTCTCTCCGACGCTGGATTGAGACGCTGCCAAGTTCCAAGCTCTATCCACTGGCACATTCATTTTGGCGGTTTAAGTAAAATAACTTTCTAGAGAGTAGCAGGTTGGGTTCTTCTCCAAGATACACCTCTCTGAACACTTGAAAATTGCAAATATTAGACATGGCATTGGGTCCGCTGTCTTGAGGGTGGAGATCGAAGAAATGCGGTATGTCTCTAAAGAATTTTGAGTCGGGTGGTGAGAAACCCCGGTTCATATGATCTGTGAAAACAATCACCTCCCCTTCCTTGGGTTGAGGTCTCTCTTCTGTTGGGTCAGGAGCACGGTAAGATATGACATCCCTTTTTGGCAGATAACCAACTTTCACAAAGTCTTCGAGAGTCTACTCGGTAACGATGGATGGGACCTAGTTGCATGAGGTGCTTGTCTTAGGTGCCATGGTGATGGAAGCCTAAGAAAGGATAAAATTTCCGGTTCAAATTTAAGTCAGAGGAAATGTCAATATTCAAGATGGTGGCTTATCTAGGGGCCTAATGGTATGTGGATAATTATGACAGATTCTTTAAGTTGCCATAAGCATCATTGACAGTTAAGTTATTTAAGCCGCCATGGGCGGTCAAGATTATCAACTAAAGCATTATCTTCTAAGCCGGTGATAAGAGTCGCCATGGCTAGGGGGATCTAACAAATACAGATTTTTGCCTAAGTGTGGCATAAAAAAGTTTCACAAAGTGCAGTTACTATTTTGGATCAAACGGCTGTTCATAAAAGAAAATATTCTAGACCTAAAAATAGAGTATAGATGAGTTCATCAGTTCTAAGAAGGCCTCTTTGCAATATAAAGGGATCTGCTGATATCAAAAATGCGTGTGAAACATGAAGGAAATATGCCCTAGAGGCAATAATAAAGTTATTATTTATTTCCTTATATCATGATAAATTTTTATTATTCATGCTAGAATTGTATTAACCGGAAACAAGATATATGTGTGAATACATAGACAAATTGAGTGTCACTAGTATGCCTCTACTTGACTAGCGCGTTAATCAAAGATGCTTATGTTTCCTAGCCATGGACAAAGAGTTGTCATCTGATTAACGGGATCACATCATTAGGAGAATGATGTGATTGACTTGACCCATTCCATTAGCTTAGCACTTGATTGTTTAGTATGTTGCTATTGCTTTCTTCATGACTTATACATGTTCGTATGACTATGAGATTATGCAACTCCCGTTTTGTTGGAAATATGCCCTAGAGGCAATAATAAAATGATTATTATTATATATCCTTGTTCATGATAATTGTCTATTGTTCATGCTATAATTGTATTAACCGGAAACCGTGATACATGTGTGAATACATAGACCACAACATGTCCCTAGTGAGCCTCTAGTTGACTAGCTCGTTGATCAACATATGGTCATGGTTTCCTGACTATGGACATTAGATGTCATTGATAACGAGATCATATCATTAGGAGAATGATGTGATGGACAAGACCTAATACTAAGCATAGCACAAGATCATGTAGTTCGTCTGCTAAAGCTTTCCTAATGTCAAGTATCATTTCCTTAGACCATGAGATTGTGTAACTCTCGGATACCGTAAGAGTGCTTTGGGTGTGCCAAACGTTGCAACGTAACTGGGTGACTATAAAGGTTCATTGCAGGTATCTCCGAAAGTGTCTGTTGGGTTGGCACGAATCGAGACTAGAATTTTTCACTCTATAAGACGGAGAGGTATCTCTGGGCCCACTCGGTAATGCATGATCATAATGATCTCAATGTGACTAAGTGGTTAGTCATGGGATCATGCATTATGGAACGAGTAAAGTGACTTGCCAGTAACGAGATTGAAAGAGGTATTGGGATACCGACGATCGAATCTCGGGCAAGTAACGTACCAATTGACAAAGGGAATTGTATACGAGATTACATGAATCCTTGACATCGTGGTTCATCCGATGAGATCATCGTGGAACATGTGGGAGCCAACATGGTTATCCATATCCTGTTGTTGGTTATTGGCCAGAGAGCTGTCTCGTTCATGTCTGCGTGATTCCCGAACCCATAGGGTCTACACACTTAAGGTTCGATGATGCTAGGGTTATAAGGAAGATTTGTGTGTGATTACCGAATGTTCTTCAGAGTCCCCGATGAGATCCCGGACGTCACGAGGAGTTCCAGAATGGTCCGGAGGTGAAGATTTATATGGGAAGTCATCATACAGTCACCGGAAGTTTTCAGGGGTATACCGGTATTGTACCGAGACCACCGGAGGGGTTCCGGGGTTCCACCGGGAGTGGCCACCTATCCTAGAGGGCCTCATGGGCTGTAGGTGGAAGGGAACCAGCCCCAAGAGGGCTGGGCGCCACCCCCTAGGGCCCATGAGCCTAGGGTTGGGGGGAACCCTAAGGGGGGCGCCTCCCCTTGCTTAGGGGGCAAGCCCCCTCCCCCCCTTGGCCGCCGCCCCCCTCTAGATCCCATCTAGTGGGGCTGGCCCCCCTTCCCCCTTCTCCTATAAATAGAGGGGCGAGGGGAGGGCTGCAGCACCACATCCAACGCACAGCCCCTCCCCTCCCCAACACCTCTCCTCCTCCGCAAGAGCTTGGCGAAGCCCTACCGGAGAACTGCCACTCCATCACCACCACGTCGTTGTGCTGCTGTTGGAGCCTTCTTCCTCAACCTCTCCCTCCTCCTTGCTGGATCAAGGCGCGGGAGACGTCACCGGGCTGCACGTGTGTTGAACGCAGAGGTGCCGTTGTTCGGCGCTAAGATCGTAATCCATCGCGATCTGAATCACTTCGAGTACGACTCCTTCATCCGCGTTCTTGTAACGCTTCTGTCTCGCGATCTTCAAGGGTATGAAGATGCACTCCACTCTCTCTCGTTGCTAGTTACTCCATAGATTGATCTTGGTGATGCGTAGAATTTTTTTCATTTCTGCAACGATCCCCAACACCTTTACCGGAGGAACACTTTGTGTGCTACCAAACGTCACAACGTAACTGGGTGATTATAAAGGTGCTCTACAGGTGTCTCCAAAGGTACTTGTTGGGGTAGCATATTTCGAGATTAGGATTTGTCACTCCGATTGTCGGAGAGGTATCTCTGGGCCCACTCGGTAATGCACATCACTATAAGCCTCGCAACCATCGCAACTAATGAGTTAGTTGCGGGATGATGTATTGCGGAACGAGTAAAGAGACTTGCGAGTAACGAGATTGAACTAGGTATTGAGATACCGACGATCGAATCTCGGGCAAGTAACATACGGATGACAAAGGGAACAACATATGTTGTTATGTGGTTTGACCGATAAAGATCTTCGTAGAATAAGTGGGAGCCAATATGAGCATCCAGGTTCCGCTATTGGTTATTGACCGGAGACGTGTCTCGGTCATGTCTACTTAGTTCTCGAACCTGTAGGGTCCGCACGCTTAAAGTTTGATGACGGTTATATTATGAGTTTATGTGTTTTGATGTACCGAAGGTAGTTCGGAGTCCCGGATGTGATCACGGACATTACGAGGAGTCTCGAAATGGTCAAGATGTAAAGATCAATATATTGGACGACTATATTTTGGACACTGGAATGGTTACGGGTGAGATCGGGATATTACCGTAGCACCGGGAGGATATCGGAACCCCCCAGGAGGTATATGGGCCTTAATGGGCTTTAGTGGAAAGGAGGGGAAAGGAGCAAGGGAGGGGCGCCCCCCCCCCAAGCCCAATCCGAATTGGGAGGGGGCGTCCCCCTTTCCTTCCTCCCTCCTTCCTCTTCCTTCCCTCTCCCTCTCCAAGTAGGGAAAGGAGGAGTCCTACTCCCGGTAGGAGTAGGACTCCCCCCCTTAGGCGCGCCTCCTCCCCTTGGCCGGCCCTCTCCTCCCCTCCTTTATATACGGAGGAGGGGGCACCCCATAGACACAACAATTTATCCCTTGTATCTCTTAGCCGTCTGCGATGCCCCCTCCACCATAATCCACCTCGATAATATCATAGCGGTGCTTAGGCGAAGCCCTGCGTCGTCATCATCATCACCAGGCCGTCGTGCTGACGGAACTCTCCCTCAAAGCTTGGCAGGATCGGAGTTCGAGGGATGTCATAGAGTTGAACATGTGCTGAACTCAGAGGTGTCGTGCGTTCGGTACTTGATCGGTCGGATTGTGAAGACGTACGACTACATTAACCGCGTTGTGCTAACGCTTCCGCTTTCGGTCTACAAGGGTATGTGGACACACACTCCCCTCTCGTTGCTATGCATCACCATGATCTTGTGTGTGCGTAGGAATTTTGTTGAAATTACTACGTTCCTCAACAGTGGTATCAGAGCCAGGTTTTATGCATAGATGTTATATGCATGAGTAGAACACAAGTGACTTGTGGACGATACAAGTCATACTGCTTACCAGCATGTCATACTTTGGTTCGGCGGTATTGTTGGATGAAGCGTCCCGGACTGACATTACGTGTATGCTTATGCGAGACTGGTTCTACCGACGTGCTTTGCACATAGGTGGCTTGCGGGTGTCAGTTTCTCCAACTTTAGTTGAACTGAGTGTGGCTACGCCCGGTCCTTGAGAAGGTTAAAACAACACTAACTTGACAAACTATCATTGTGGTTTTGATGCGTAGGTAAGAATGGTTCTTGCTCAGCCCGTAGCAGCCACGTAAAACTTGCAACAACAAAATAGAGGACGTCTAACTTGTTTTTGCAGGGCATGTTGTGATGTGATATGGTCAATACGTGATGCTATATTTTATTGTATGAGATGATCATGTTTTGTAACCAAGTTATCGGCAACTGGCATGAGCCATATGGTTGTCGCTTTTGTCACACCCTAGCTAGTCATGCATTAGAGTGTTGCATCATGTTTACTCATTCATCAGAAACTTGAAATGGGGATGACAGAACCCCCAGTCCCCTCTGAAACCAACTAGGGTTTACTAAAATAATTTTCAATGAACCTGAAATGCCCTTCTAAAATGCCCATCATTTTTGCCTTGGTTCAGAACCTCTGCCAAAAGTGGTGCACATTTTCCTAGGCCATCCTAGGGTTTTGAAATTAAATCATAGATATCTGAATTTGGGCATTTAAAATAATATAAAATATTTAAATGCTCAAATATCTCCAAACTAAAATGTTTCATGTTGGAAATAATCCAACTATGGACCAGGAGTAGTTTGGTGAATTTTGGAGTTGCCTAGGTATTTTAATTAATTCAACAAAGTTGCAGATATATTAAATAAAACAGAAAACAGAAAAAGAAAGGGGAAAGACTTACCTGTGCGGCCCAGCCAGCTGGCCGGCCCAGCTAGCAGCCGACCCAGCCCAACACTGTAGCTCCCCGTCGTCTTCCTCCCCACGCCCCGAAGCTGCTGCGTGCTCGCGCGCGCGCGGCCGCGCGGCCACCTCCTGCTTGCCGACGCCCTCCTAGCCGCGTGGACGACGCCGCAGCCCGTCCCGATTCCCCCTGCCCTCGCTCACTCTCCCCCGTTTCTCCCTCGCTCTCTCTCGCTCTCGGCCGAAGCACACCGTCGCCGCCGTTCGCCGTAGCCACTGTCTCCGGCCACCCCTCGCTCCCCCGAGTAGCTCAGAAGCTCCGCCACAACTCCCTCTTCCTCCCCACCGCTCCACGAGTCCCCGGAAGCCCTGCATCGCCGCCACGTCGCCGTTCCCCTCTTCGGGCTCCGACCACCGTCGCCGACGAATTCGCCGTCTCCAGCGCGTCCCCGAGCCCGCTTCGACGCCCACTGCAACCGCGGTGAGCTACGCCACCGTTTCCCCCTCTTCTCCCCCTCGATCCCTCACCGTAGCTTCATCTCCACCACGGCCGAACCTCCGCCGTCGCCGAGCTCGCCGTCGACGCAGCTCCGGTGACCATTTGGTCACCCCGGCGAGTCCAACGCGTTCACAGAACCCAGTAGAGCATCCCTAGCGCCTCACTTTGCTCGACTTCGAGCTCCAGCACCGTTCCCGTGCACGACCGAACCCCGGCGGCCGCAGCCGAGCTCACCGCCGTCAACTCCGGCCACCCCGACCCCAACGGACTCCGCCAAGAGCCGCGGGTCGTCCTCAGCTTCACTCCGGTGATCTCCGCGGTCCATTTGGTGGCCGAAACGACCAAAACCACTATCGCCGCCGCACTGTTGGTCGCCGCCGGCCAGAACTCCGGCGAGCTGACGTGGCCTAGCTAATTAGCCACTAAACCACCACCTACAGACGCTGACAAGTGGGCCCAGGGCTTAGTCAAAGCTAACCAGCCCGGGGTCAACGCGGGATTAGCCCCTGTGACACTGACGTGTGGACCCCACACGTCAGGTTTGACCCGAGCCAGCTCTGTTGACCTGCTGATGTCACTGTGATGTCAGGCTGACGCAGTAAATGATATTTCTGGATTTAAATTAAATCAGGAAATTCAGAATATTATTTAAACTTCAAAAATTCATAACTTTTATTCTGTAACTCCAAATTGGACAAATTATATATGAAAAATGATCAGAAAAATCCAATCTATCCATCTGTACTATTTTCATGCATGACCAAACAAGTTAAATTGATGTTTTAATCAGAACAAGGAAAGGCACTTTAAAAGGCCATATTTGAATTTGAAATTTGAATCTTTGATTCAAATTTGCTCAAACACTTCTGGCTTTAGTTGCATTAGCCCAACACACTCATATTGCCATGTTCCATGCATGCATCATATTGTTGCATATTGTTTGGTAATGTTGTGTATCGGTATCCTTTGCGACAGGATCTGTTCCCGAGGAGTACCGTGATTACCCTAACGAAGAACCGTATCCGTGCAACGAACCATCAGGCAAGCAACCAACCATTTGATCATATCGATACAATCCCATGTTCTCGCTCCTGCTCTCTTTTACTGCATTAAGACAACGCGATTCAAACTGCTGTGTGCTGCGGTAGTTGAACCCATTTCCTCTGCATGACCTGTCATTGCCACAGTAACTAGATGAAACCCACTAGCATGTGTAGGAGTTGATTGAGCCATATGTATGTGTTGTTCCTACCTTGCTATGCCTGCTATGCTTAGAGTCGTGTCAGGTCTGGTTCATCTGGGTGATGGGCTAGAGTGAAATGATTATGTCGGTAATGAGAGTGGTGTGGTGAACACGATTTGGTAAAGGTATCGATGAGAGGCCATGTAGGAGTACATGGTGGGTTGTTTCATTGAAGCCGACCTTAAGCACTGAGATCTGTATGTGTGATTTAAGAATCAGCTACTACCATGCATTGGGCCCGAAACCAATGGACCCTCTCGACTTCTTATTCACCCTAGTTCTCCGTCCAGGAGTTGCAAGTAGTTTCTGGTGTTTGTAGCCTACTGGAGGCCGTGGACAGCGCTGACCGTAGGGGTGGGCTGTGATGCGGTAGGTACGTGGCACGGTGTACCGAATACCCGTTAGGTATCTCGGGAACCCTGTTCACATCGTTCGGGGCCGTATGGGAAACCTCGGCCGGACTCCCTGCGGATGGAACCTGAATAGGCGATAAACCTGGACTGGAAGCTTAGGTGATTAGGTAGGTCGTGGCCGACACCCACGTTGGGCTTCCGCTTGAAGGTTGCCGAGTACATGTCGTGTAGACGACGGTAAGTGGTGAGAGCGTGTATGAAGAAGTACCCCCTGCAGGGTTAACAGGATCTATTCGAATAGCCGCGTCCGCGGTAAAGGACTACTTGGTTGCCTATACAGTTCATAGACAAGTAAATGGAAACTGTTAAAAGCCTCAAGATAAGTGTGAGTGCCGAGGATGGCTCTTCCGTAGGAAGACGGAGGTGGATCCTCGGTAGTGTATTGAAGTGGTGAATAGTGGACTCGTGTGCGCAAAACTATTTCAAATGGAGTATCGTAGGATAGTCTAGCCAAGAGTCAAAGCTGGCTTGCTGCAATAACTCCACCAACCCTTTTTGATACTATGCATGTATGTAGGATCTGATGTAAGTCTTGCTGAGTACCTTTGTACTCATGTTGCTATAATCTACATTTTTACAGAAGACGCTGCAACCCCTTCTGATGGGTTCTATGTAGACGTTGACATCAACGAGTAGGCTAAAGACCCAGGTGGTGACCCTGAGCTTGTGAAGGACCACATAGTATAGTTAGGCTTCCAAGCCTCTTTTATTTTACTAGTTGTCTGTACTCAGACAAGTTACTTCCGCTGTTGGCTTGTATGACTGTATGACTTGTATGTTGGGTCGTGAGACCCGTACCTGTGTGTATGATATGTATGGCTCCCTGAGCCTTAAATAAAGTACTTGTGTCATAGAGTCATGTTGTGATGCTTCGTTGTATTTGCACATATCGAGCATATTGTGTGTATGATTGAAATGCTTGGTATGTGTGGGATCTGACTATCTAGTTGTTTATCTTTAGTAGCCTCTCTTACCGGGAAATGTCTCCTAGTGTTACCGCTGAGCCATGGTAGCTTGCTACTGCTCTGGAACACTTAGGCTGGCCGGCATGTGTCCTTCTTCGTTCCTGTGTCTGTCCCTTCGGGGAAATGTCACGCTTTGAGTACCGGAGTCCTGTTAGCCCGCTACAGCCCGGTTTACCGGAGTCCTGCTAGCCCAGTGCTACAGCCCGGACCCACTTGCTGATGACCGACACGTTCGAAGCTGGGTCATGGATGCCTGTCCCTGTAAGTCTGTGCCACTTTGGGTTTACGACTAGTCATGTCAGCCCGGGCTCTTTATCATATGGATGCTAGCGACACTATCATATACGTGAGCCAAAAGGCGCAAACGGTCCCGGGCAAAGGTAAGGCGACACCCGTGGGAATACCGTGCGTGAGGCCGCAAAGTGATATGAAGTGTTACCGGCTAGATCGATGTGACATCGAGTCGGGGTCCTGACAGCGTTGGCATCAGAGCCGGACTGCCTGTAGGTTCTCCAAGCCAAACTGGTCGATGTTGAGTCTAGAAATTCTTTAGTTATATGTAGGGGAATTGCTTGTGGGATGGAACGTAAGGCTCTTTTTACTCCTTATACCTTGTGACTTTCTGATCTGAGTCAGTCCATTCTTCCACCGGGGGTTAAGGAATTAGGATCTGTTCTCTCTATCAGGTTCACGTGTTACTAATCAGTAGTACCTTATAAGTTTGATGGTTATCAGCCTAGCTCAGTTCTACTACCACATTATGTTGTAGAAATGGTTTCAAGACTTGATGTGATGATGTTGAGTGTGTACGAAATCCTTTGTCAAATGTCTCAATATCCTTTTTGAGCATTTACAGCTGTTATGCTGCCGAAATTTTGCTAGAAATTCTAATGCCTTTGCATTATAATTGTGCTTTCAGATGGCCACTCGCGACCTCAATCAAGTGGTTCGCCTGACTCGATGCCTAGATGTACCCGGCCATACTGCTAAGTTGGTCAGGGTAATGACTGAGGCTGGATACCGCTGGTATCCTGAGTACACGGTCGAAGAGCAATTCCGAGATTTTAATCAAAGCCAGTATCTCTGCACTGTCAGGATATTTCCATCTTATCCTGGATCCACTGAGCCTCTTCACTGCTCCTATGGACTCGGGGTTACTATCGAGATGGCTGTGCAGGATGCCGCCTACTCTATGATGACCATTATGCGAGTCAGATCTGGGTTATTTCGGGACTCTGATTTCCGGTATATGCCAGGATCACTTCCGGGAGCACAAGGATATCTCCAAGCTATTTATGCTGATTCCACTCAGGAGGATTCACGAACTCGCACCACTGCTGAGATGCTCGAGGATAAGGACCGTGAAAATCGGGCCTTAAGGTTAGAGCTCTTCAATACCCGTGCTGACCACTGGGCCACTTTGACTCGGTTCGCACCGGCGGTGCAAGCTGGATATTCAGATATGCGCGATCTCTATCCTGTGAGATCTGCTCTGCCAGACGTGATGGTTTGGCGTGATGTAGGAGGCATCACCCCACCTCGCGGTCCCCGCAGGCCACCGTTTGTTGGTCCAAGGCCTCATCCTAGCCCCTATGGTCCACAAGCTCCGCGAGATCGTCTGTTTCCGGATGAACATGTTGAACTTCCAGGCTATGGAGGTGACTTCTACGAGGACTACTACGGATCGGTCTGAGTTAGTAGTAGTATCACTAGTTCGCACTAGCTGTGTCGTCTGTCGTCCTGCGTGTCTCGTGGGATATGACCTAGTTTGTACTCTTCCGGAGATGTAGAAAAATAATGTATAGGAGCTTGGAATGCCTCCGATGAGATGTAATCCTCTTTTCACCGTATTAGTACTTTGCTTGGTCTTGTACTAAACCTTGTATGGTGTGTATGACGATGGAATAAAGAAGCAGTTTCTGTATCTACCATGTCATACGGATGATCATCTTGCATTCCGAGTTATTCCTTACATTATGTATCCCATGTCGGAATTTTACCATTCTGACTAAATCATTGTCTTGTTTACCTAGGATGGTCAACACGCGCGCTAATCCTGCTTCCCAAGAGCAGGCCGAAGGCAGTGAAGCCAGGAATGAAAATCTGCCTCATCCTCCTTCACTAGCCGAGGTGATGATGGAAGCTGAGAGAAACAAGCGGGAGACAAACCGTTTGTTGGAGCGTATTGAACAGAATACAGCACACCATCAGAGGGCTAACGTGGTGTCACTCAGCGATTTTATCAAATTGCATCCACCCACGTTCCACCACTCCGTCGAGCCTCTCGACGCTGATGACTGGCTTCGCAGTATTTCTCACAAGCTGCGTTCCGCGCTGGTAGCGGAGGCTGACAAGGTCACCTTTGCCGCATATCATCTTGAAGGCCCCGCCAGTCTTTGGTGGGAGAATTATGGAGCTATGCGCCCAGCGGGCCATGTCACAACTTGGGCTGAATTCAGCGAGGCTTTCCGTGAACATCACATTCCGGAGGGTCTCATGGACCGTAAGCGTGAAGAATTTTGCAATTTCACCCAAGGCCGACTTTCTGTGGATGTCTATAGCAGAGAGTTTGGTAAGCTCGCCCGATATGCAGCTGAGGAAGTGTCTACTGACGCCAAGAAGCAAGCAAGGTTCCGCAAGGGCCTTAGTCCTGAGCTTCGCCGCGACCTCCGTCTGCATGAGTGCACATCTTTTCCGAAACTTGTCAACAAAGCCATCAGTGCTGAAACTGGTCAGACAGACTATGACGCAACACGCAAGCATGGACGTGACATGGGTTCCTCATCCGGTGCTGGTCCTCAGAAGCGCCGCGTGTGGGTACCCAACACCGCCTTGCCACCCAGGTTCACACCGAGGCCATCTTTCCAGGCGCCTCGCCCCGCTCAACAGTCTGCTCCAGCTAAGCCCTATGGGGGTCCAACCAATAATGCTCCTCCACGTACCAGTTCCGTGACTTGTTTCAAGTGTGGGGAATCTGGTCATTATATGCGTGAGTGTCCCCAGACCAACCCCAATCAATCTGCTAAAGCTGTTGGCCGTGGCAAGCCGACAGGAAAAGTGTTTCATGCTAAACCGGTCACCGCTTCACGTGGCCATGTCAACTGTATCTCTGCCGAAGAAGCTCAAGAAGATCCCAACGTCGTTCTCGGTACGCTTCTTGTTAATTGCCACCCGGCATCTGTTCTTTTCGATACAGGAGCCTCTCATTCTTTTATATCTGAAAATTATGCTCGTTTGCATAACGTTGCATTCTGTGACTTGCCATCCTCTATGGTAATTCAAACTCCGGGATCCAAATGGCAAACTTCTAGAGTAAGCCATGGAAATGAAATCCAAGTCGACAGACTTGTTTTTCTCGCATCTTTGATAGCCCTTAAATCTTCAGATATTAATATCATTTTGGGTATGGACTGGATGTCAGCTCATCAAGCCAAAATTGATTGCTTCTCTAGGACCGTTCAACTCACCCATCCTTCGGGGAAGATAGTCAATGTTTTGACTCGAATAGCCAAGCGACAATTATATTCTCTTAACGCCAGCCCTTTACCAGACCTTGAGGACGTTCCGGTAGTCCGTGACTTTCCGGATGTCTTTCCAGAAGAATTGCCAGGGGTTCCACCTGACAGGGATGTTGAGTTCGTAATAGACCTCATCCCCGGAACCGTTCCGATTGCTAGAAGGCCTTATAAGATGGCACCCCTAGAACTAGCCGAGCTTAAGAAACAACTCGATGAATCCTTGAAAAAGGGTTTCATCCGACCTAGTTCATCTCCGTGGGCTTGCCCCGTCCTATTCGTCAAGAAGAAGGATGGTACGGACCGGATGGTTGTAGATTACCGACCTGTCAATTTGGTCACAATCAAGAACAAATATCCACTTCCCAGGATCAACGACCTGTATGATCAGCTCGCTGGATCCTCAGTCTTCTCTAAGATGGATTTGAGGTTGGGCTACCATCAAATCAAAATCAGAAACGGGGACATTCCTAAAACGGCCTTTGTTACTCGTTATGGCCAATACGAGTACACCGTCATGTCCTTCGGTTTAACCAACGCTCCAGCCACCTTTTCTCGGTTAATGAACTCAATCTTCATGGAGTATTTGGATAAATTCGTCGTAGTTTATCTCGATGATATACTCATATACTCCAAGAACGAGGAAGAACATGCCGAACATCTAAGACTAGTGTTGCAGAAACTTCGAGAGCATCGCCTTTATGCCAAATTTTCTAAATGTGAATTCTGGTTGCCAGAAGTGACCTATCTGGGTCATGTAATATCTGGTAAAGGTATTGCGGTTAACCCTGAGCGAGTTCAAGCCGTCCTTGATTGGACTCCACCCGAATCGGTCAAGCAAGTTCGGAGTTTTCTGGGCTTAGCGAGCTATTGCCGTCGCTTTGTCGAGAACTTCTCCAAAGTTGCTAAACCTCTAACCGAACTCCTCAAGAAAGATAAAAAGTTCGAATGGACTCCACAATGTGAGCACAGCTTTCAGGAACTGAAAAGACGCCTGACCTCTGCTCCTGTACTGGTACCGCCAGACTTCTCCAAGGACTTTGTTATCTACTGCGACGCCTCGCGACAAGGACTAGGTTGCATTCTCATGCAAGATCGACACGTAATTGCTTACGCTTCACGGCAATTGCACCCACATGAGGAGAATTATCCTACTCATGATCTAGAACTTGCAGCCGTAGTCTATGCACTTAAGACCTGGCGACATTACCTCCTCGGTAATCGTTGCGAAATATTCACTGATCACCAAAGTCTGAAGTATATTTTCACCCAACCGGATTTGAATCTCAGGCAAAGACGTTGGGTTGAATTGATCACTGACTTCGACCTAGGAATAACCTATACCCCAGGGAAAGCCAACGTCATGGCTGATGCGCTAAGTCGTAAATCTTATTGTAACAACCTGATGTTACAACAAAGTCAACCGCTTCTCCATGAGGAATTTCGAAAGCTTAACCTTCACATTGTTCCTCAAGGTTTTCTCTCCACCTTGGTGGCAAAACCTACCCTTACGGATCAAATTATCAAAGCACAGAAGGTAGATCCGGGAATCTCCCGCATCAAGAGGAACATTCAGAAAGGAGTTGCGAATTGTTTCTCCGTTAATGATCAAGGAGTCGTATACTTCGGGGATCGACTAGTGGTTCCCAAGGTGCGCAACTTAAGGCGATTAATCCTTAAGGAAGCTCATGAATCTCCTCTCACCATTCATCCCGGTAGTACTAAGATGTATCAGGACCTACGCCAGAGGTTCTGGTGGACTAGGATGAAGAGAGAAATCGCTCAGTATATTGCTAATTGCGACGTCTGTCGTCGTGTAAAAGCAGAGCATCAACGGCCTGCTGGCACCCTTCAACCCTTAGCTATTCCTGAATGGAAATGGGATAAAATTGGTATGGATTTCATTACCGGTTTTCCCAGAACCAAAAGAGGGAATAATGCTATTTTCGTCGTGGTCGATCGTCTTTCCAAAGTAGCTCATTTCTTACCTGTTCGTGAGAGTATAACCGCTAGTCAGCTGGCAGACTTATACATCTCCCGGATAGTGTCTCTCCATGGTGTTCCTTTGGAAATCAATTCGGATCGAGGAAGTCTTTTCACCTCTCGATTTTGGGAAAGTTTCCAAAATGCTATGGGAACTCGTCTTTCTTTTAGCACCGCTTTCCACCCTCAGTCAAGTGGTCAAGTGGAACGCGTCAACCAAATTCTAGAAGACATGCTTCGAGCCTCTGTTATCTCGTTCGGAATGGACTGGGAGAAGTGCCTTCCATTTGCCGAATTCGCTTACAACAACAGCTATCAATCTAGCTTGGGTAAAGCCCCTTTTGAAGTTCTCTATGGACGACGATGTCGAACACCCCTTAACTGGTCAGAGACCGGGGAAAGACAATTCTTTGGCCCGGATATGATTCAGGAAGCAGAAGAACAAGTTCATATCGTTCGTGAAAAGTTGAAAACAGCCCAATCCCGTCAAAAGAGTCAATACGACCGAAAACATAAGGCTATGACTTTCGAGGTTGACGAGAAGGCTTATCTTCGGGTCACCCCTCTGAAGGGAACCCATCGTTTCGGTATCAAAGGCAAATTGGCTCCTCGTTACATTGGACCTTTTCGCATTCTTGCCAAACGAGGAGAAGTTGCCTACCAATTGGAACTACCTCCGCACCTCTCCAGAGTTCACGATGTCTTCCACGTTTCTCAACTCAGGCGTTGCTTCTCGGATCCTATCCGTGAAGTGGACCACGAAACGCTTGATCTCCAAGATAATCTTACATATCGAGAGTACCCCATTCGTATCCTCGATCAAGCCGAACGTACCACGCGACGTCATAATATCAAGTTTCTCAAGGTTCAATGGTCGCATCATTCTGAAGATGAAGCAACTTGGGAAAGGGAGGATCGTCTTCGACTCGAATATCCCGCCTTCTTCTCGGAGGAACCCAAATCTCGGGACGAGATTCTTTTGAGTGGGGGTGAGTTGTCACACCCTAGCTAGTCATGCATTAGAGTGTTGCATCATGTTTACTCTTTCATCAGAAACTTGAAATGGGGATGACAGAACCCCCAGTCCCCTCTGAAACCAACTAGGGTTTACTAAAATAATTTTCAATGAACCTGAAATGCCCTTCTAAAATGCCCATCATTTTTGCCTTGGTTCAGAACCTCTGCCAAAAGTGGTGCACATTTTCCTAGGCCATCCTAGGGTTTTGAAATTAAATCATAGATATCTGAATTTGGGCATTTAAAATAATATAAAATATTTAAATGCTCAAATATCTCCAAACTAAAATGTTTCATGTTGGAAATAATCCAACTATGGACCAGGAGTAGTTTGGTGAATTTTGGAGTTGCCTAGGTATTTTAATTAATTCAACAAAGTTGCAGAAGTATTAAATAAAACAGAAAACAGAAAAAAGAAAGGGGAAAGACTTACCTGTGCGGCCCAGCCAGCTGGCCGGCCCAGCTAGCAGCCGACCCAGCCCAGCACTGTAGCTCCCCGTCGTCTTCCTCCCCACGCCCCGAAGCTGCTGCGTGCTCGCGCGCGCGCGGCCGCGCGGCCACCTCCTGCTTGCCGACGCCCTCCTGGCCGCGTGGACGACGTCCGCAGCCCGTCCCGATTCCCCCTGCCCTCGCTCACTCTCCCCCGTTTCTCCCTCGCTCTCTCTCGCTCTCGGCCGAAGCACACCGTCGCCGCCGTTCGCCGTAGCCACTGTCTCCGGCCACCCCTCGCTCCCCCGAGTAGCTCAGAAGCTCCGCCACAACTCCCTCTTCCTCCCCACCGCTCCACGAGTCCCCGGAAGCCCTGCATCGCCGCCACGTCGCCGTTCCCCTCTTCGGGCTCCGACCACCGTCGCCGACGAATTCGCCGTCTCCAGCGCGTCCCCGAGCCCGCTTCGACGCCCACTGCAACCGCGGTGAGCTACGCCACCGTTTCCCCCTCTTCTCCCCCTCGATCCCTCACCGTAGCTTCATCTCCACCACGGCCGAACCTCCGCCGTCGCCGAGCTCGCCGTCGACGCAGCTCCGGTGACCATTTGGTCACCCCGGCGAGTCCAACGCGTTCACAGAACCCAGTAGAGCATCCCTAGCGCCTCACTTTGCTCGACTTCGAGCTCCAACACCGTTCCCGTGCACGACCGAACCCCGGCGGCCGCAACCGAGCTCACCGCCGTCAACTCCGGCCACCCCGACCCCAACGGACTCCGCCAAGAGCCGCGGGTCGTCCTCAGCTTCACTCCGGTGATCTCCGCGGTCCATTTGGTGGCCGAAACGACCAAAACCACTATCGCCGCCGCACTGTTGGTCGCCGCCGGCCAGAACTCCGGCGAGCTGACGTGGCCCAGCTAATTAGCCACTAAACCACCACCTACAGACGCTGACAAGTGGGCCCAGGGCTTAGTCAAAGCTAACCAGCCCGGGGTCAACGCGGGATTAGCCCCTGTGACACTGACGTGTGGACCCCACACGTCAGGTTTGACCCGAGCCAGCTCTGTTGACCTGCTGATGTCACTGTGATGTCAGGCTGACGCAGTAAATGATATTTCTGGATTTAAATTAAATCAGGAAATTCAGAATATTATTTAAACTTCAAAAATTCATAACTTTTATTCTGTAACTCCAAATTGGACAAATTATATATGAAAAATGATCAGAAAAATCCAATCTATCCATCTGTACTATTTTCATGCATGACCAAACAAGTTAAATTGATGTTTTAATCAGAACAAGGAAAGGCACTTTAAAAGGCCATATTTGAATTTGAAATTTGAATCTTTGATTCAAATTTGCTCAAACACTTCTGGCTTTAGTTGCATTAGCCCAACACACTCATATTGCCATGTTCCATGCATGCATCATATTGTTGCATATTGTTTGGTAATGTTGTGTATCGGTATCCTTTGCGACAGGATCTGTTCCCGAGGAGTACCGTGATTACCCTAACGAAGAACCGTATCCGTGCAACGAACCATCAGGCAAGCAACCAACCATTTGATCATATCGATACAATCCCATGTTCTCGCTCCTGCTCTCTTTTACTGCATTAAGACAACGCGATTCAAACTGCTGTGTGCTGCGGTAGTTGAACCCATTTCCTCTGCATGACCTGTCATTGCCACAGTAACTAGATGAAACCCACTAGCATGTGTAGGAGTTGATTGAGCCATATGTATGTGTTGTTCCTACCTTGCTATGCCTGCTATGCTTAGAGTCGTGTCAGGTCTGGTTCATCTGGGTGATGGGCTAGAGTGAAATGATTATGTCGGTAATGAGAGTGGTGTGGTGAACACGATTTGGTAAAGGTATCGATGAGAGGCCATGTAGGAGTACATGGTGGGTTGTTTCATTGAAGCCGACCTTAAGCACTGAGATCTGTATGTGTGATTTAAGAATCAGCTACTACCATGCATTGGGCCCGAAACCAATGGACCCTCTCGACTTCTTATTCACCCTAGTTCTCCGTCCAGGAGTTGCAAGTAGTTTCTGGTGTTTGTAGCCTACTGGAGGCCGTGGACAGCGCTGACCGTAGGGGTGGGCTGTGATGCGGTAGGTACGTGGCACGGTGTACCGAATACCCGTTAGGTATCTCGGGAACCCTGTTCACATCGTTCGGGGCCGTATGGGAAACCTCGGCCGGACTCCCTGCGGATGGAACCTGAATAGGCGATAAACCTGGACTGGAAGCTTAGGTGATTAGGTAGGTCGTGGCCGACACCCACGTTGGGCTTCCGCTTGAAGGTTGCCGAGTACATGTCGTGTAGACGACGGTAAGTGGTGAGAGCGTGTATGAAGAAGTACCCCCTGCAGGGTTAACAGGATCTATTCGAATAGCCGCGTCCGCGGTAAAGGACTACTTGGTTGCCTATACAGTTCATAGACAAGTAAATGGAAACTGTTAAAAGCCTCAAGATAAGTGTGAGTGCCGAGGATGGCTCTTCCGTAGGAAGACGGAGGTGGATCCTCGGTAGTGTATTGAAGTGGTGAATAGTGGACTCGTGTGCGCAAAACTATTTCAAATGGAGTATCGTAGGATAGTCTAGCCAAGAGTCAAAGCTGGCTTGCTGCAATAACTCCACCAACCCTTTTTGATACTATGCATGTATGTAGGATCTGATGTAAGTCTTGCTGAGTACCTTTGTACTCATGTTGCTATAATCTACATTTTTACAGAAGACGCTGCAACCCCTTCTGATGGGTTCTATGTAGACGTTGACATCAACGAGTAGGCTAAAGACCCAGGTGGTGACCCTGAGCTTGTGAAGGACCACATAGTATAGTTAGGCTTCCAAGCCTCTTTTATTTTACTAGTTGTCTGTACTCAGACAAGTTACTTCCGCTGTTGGCTTGTATGACTGTATGACTTGTATGTTGGGTCGTGAGACCCGTACCTGTGTGTATGATATGTATGGCTCCCTGAGCCTTAAATAAAGTACTTGTGTCGTAGAGTCATGTTGTGATGCTTCGTTGTATTTGCACATATCGAGCATATTGTGTGTATGATTGAAATGCTTGGTATGTGTGGGATCTGACTATCTAGTTGTTTATCTTTAGTAGCCTCTCTTACCGGGAAATGTCTCCTAGTGTTACCGCTGAGCCATGGTAGCTTGCTACTGCTCTGGAACACTTAGGCTGGCCGGCATGTGTCCTTCTTCGTTCCTGTGTCTGTCCCTTCGGGGAAATGTCACGCTTTGAGTACCGGAGTCCTGTTAGCCCGCTACAGCCCGGTTTACCGGAGTCCTGCTAGCCCAGTGCTACAGCCCGGACCCACTTGCTGATGAGCGACACGTTCGAAGCTGGGTCATGGATGCCTGTCCCTGTAAGTCTGTGCCACTTTGGGTTTACGACTAGTCATGTCAGCCCGGGCTCTTTATCATATGGATGCTAGCGACACTATCATATACGTGAGCCAAAAGGCGCAAACGGTCCCGGGAAAGGTAAGACGACACCCGTGGGAATACCGTGCGTGCGGCCGCAAAGTGATATGAGGTGTTACCAGCTAGATCGATGTGACATCGAGTCGGGGTCCTGACAGCTTTATTGCATGCAATGCAAATGCCCTATAATTGCTTTACTTTATTACTAAGCGGTAGCGATAGTCGTAGAAGCAATAGTTGGCGAGACGACAACAATGCTATGATGGAGATCAAGGTGTCGCGCCGGAGACGATGGTGATCATGACGGTGCTTCGGAGATGGAGATCACAATCACAAGATAATGGTGGCCATATCATATCACTTATATTGATTGCATGTGATGTTTATCCTTTATGCATCTTATCTTGCTTTGTTTGACGGTAGCATTATAAGATGATCTATCACTAAATTTCAAGATAAAAGTGTTCTCCCTAAGTATGCACCGTTGCCAAAGTTCGTCGTGCCCAGACACCATGTGATGATCGAGTGTGATAAGCTCTACGTCCATCTACAACGGGTGCAAGCCAGTTTTGCACATGCAGAATACTCAGGTTAAACTTGATGAGCCTAGCATATGCAGATATGGCCTTGGAACACTGAGACCGAAAGGTCGAGCATGAATCATATAGTAGATATGATCAACATAGTGATGTTCACCATTGAAAACTACTCCATTTCACGTGATGATCGGTTATGGTTTAGTTGATTTGGATCACATGATCACTTAGATGATTAGAGGGATGTCTATCTAAGTGGGAGTTCTTAAGTAATATGATTGATTGAACTTAAATTTATCATGAACTTAGTACCCGATATTTTGCATATATATGTTGTTGTAGATAGATGGCTCGTGCTATTGTTCCGTTGAATTTTAATGCGTTCCTTGAGAAAGCAAAGTTGAAAGTTGATGGTAGCAATTACATGGACTGGGTCCGTAACTTAAGGATTATCCTCATTGCTGCACAGAAGAATTACGTCCTGGAAGCACCGCTAGGTGCCAAACCTGCTGCAGGAGCAACACCAGATGTTATGAACGTCTGGCAGAGCAAAGCTGATGACTACTCAATAGTTCAGTGCGCCATGCTTTACGGCTTAGAATCAGGACTTCAACGACGTTTTGAACGGCATGGAGCGTATGAGATGTTCCAGGAGTTGAAGTTAATATTTCAAGCAAATGTCCGGATTGAGAGATATGAAGTCTCCAATAAGTTCTACAGCTGCAAGATGGAGGAGAATAGTTCTATCAATGAGCATATACTTAGAATGTCTGGGTATAACAATCACTTGATTTAACTGGGAGTTAATCTTCCAGATAATAGCGTCATTGACAGAATTCTTCAATCACTGCCACCAAGCTACAAGAGCTTCGTGATGAACTATAACATGCAAGGGATGGATAAGATAATTCCCGAGCTCTTAGCAATGCTAAAGGCTGCGGAGGTAGAAATCAAGAAGGAGCATCAAGTGTTGATGGTCAATAAGACCACCAGTTTCAAGAAAAAAGGCAAAGGGAAGTAGAAGGGGAACTTCAAAAAGAACAACAAACAAGTTGCTTCTCAAGAGAAGAAACCCAAGTCTAGACCTAAGCCTGAGACCAAGTGCTTCAACTACAAGTAGACTGGTCACTGGAAGCGGAACTGCCCCAAGTATTTGGCGGATAAGAAGGATGGCAAGGCAAACAAATGTATATGTGATATACATGTTATTGATGTGTACCTTACCAGAGCTCGCAGTAGCACTTGGGTATTTGATACTGGTTCTGTTGCTAATATTTGCAACTCGAAACAGGGAATATGGATTAAGCGGACACTGGCTAAGGACGAGGTGACGATGCGTGTGGGAAACGGTTCCAAAGTCGATGTGATCGTCGTCGGCACGCTACCTCTACATCTACCTTCAGGATTAGTATTAGACCTAAATAATTGTTATTTGGTGCCAGTGTTGAGCATGAACATTATATCTGGATCTTGTTTAATGCGAGACGGTTATTCATTTAAATCAGAGGATAATGGTTGTTCTATTTATATGAGTAATATCTTTTATGGTCATGCATCCTTGAAGAGTGGTCTATTTTTGATGAATCTCGATAGTAGTGATACACATATTCATAATGTTGAAGCCAAAAGATGCAGAGTTGATAATGATAGTGCAACTTATTTGTGGCACTACCTTTTGGGTCATATTGGTATAAAGCGCATGAATAAACTCCATACTGATGGACTTTTGGAATCACTTGATTATGAATCACTTGGTAATTGTGAACCATGCCTCATGGGCAAGATGACTAAAACGCCGTTCTCCGGAACTATGGAGCAAGCAACTGATTTATTGGAGATCATACATACTGATGTATGTGGACCAATGAATGTTGAGGCTCGCGGCAGGTATCGTTATTTTCCCACCTTCAGAGATGATTTAAGCAGATATGGGTATATCTACTTAATGAAACATAAGTCTGAAACATTTGAAAAGTTCAAAGAATTTCAGAGTGAAGTTGAAAATCATCGTAACAAGAAAATAAAGTTTCTACGATCTGATTGTGGAGGAGAATATTTGAGTTACGAGTTTGGTCTACATTTGAAACAATGCGGAATAGTTTCACAACTCACGCCACCCGGAACACCACAACGTAATGGTGTGTCCAAACGTCGTAATAGTACTTTACTAGATATGGTGCGATCTATGATGTCTCTTACTGATTTACTGCTACCGTTTTGGGGTTATGCTTTAGAGACGGCCACATTCATGTTAAATAGGGCACCATCAAAATCTGTTGAGACGACGCCTTATGAACTGTGGTTTGGCAAGAAACCAAAGTTGTCGTTTCTTAAAGTTTGGGGCTGCGATGCTTATGTGAAAAAGCTTCAACCTGATAAGCTCGAACCCAAATTGGAGAAATGTGTCTTCATAGGATACCTAAAGGAGACTGTTGGGTACACCTTCTATCATAGATCCGAAGGCAAGACATCCGTTGCCAAGAATGGATCCTTTGTAGAGAAAGAGTTTCTCTCGAAAGAAGTGAGTGGGAGGAAAGTAGAACTTGATGAGGTAGTTGTACCTGCTCCCTTTTTGGAAAGTAGTTCATCACAGAAACCAGTTCCTGTGACATCTATACCAAGTAGTGAGGAAGTTAATGATGATGATCATGAAACTTCAGATCAAGTTGTTCCTGAACCTCGTAGGTCAACCAGAGTAAGATCCGCACTAGAGTGGTACGGTAATCCTATTCTGGAGATTATGTTACTAGACCATGATGAACCTACGAACTATGAAGAAGCGATGGTGAGCCCAGGTTCTGCAAAATAGCTTGAGGCCATGAAATCTGAGATGGGATCCATGTATGAGAACAAAGTGTGGACTTTGGTTGACCTGCCCGATGATCGGTAGGCCATCGAAAATAAATGGATCTTCAAGAAGAAGATTGACACTGACGGTAATGTTACTCTATAAAGCTCGGCTTATTGCAAAAGGTTTTTGACAAGTTCAAGGGGTTGACTATGATGAGACTTTCTCACCTGTAGCGATGCTTAAGTCTGTCCGAATCATGTTAGGAATTGCCGCATTTTATGATTATGATTTGGCAAATGGATGTCAAAACTGCATTCCTGAATGGATTTCTAGAAGAAGAGTTGTATATGATGCAACCGGAAGGTTTTGTCGATCCAAAGGGAGCTAATAGAGTGTGCAAGCTCCGGCGATCCATTTATGGACTGGTGCAAGCCTCTCGGAGTTGGAATAAACGTTTTGATAATGTGATCAAAGCATATGGTTTTATACAGACTTTTGGAGAAGCCTGTATTTACAAGAAAGTGAGTGGGAGCTCTGTAGCATTTCTGATATTATATGTGGATGACATATTGTTGATCAAAAATGATATAGAATTTCTGGATAGCGTAAAGGGATATTTGAATAAGAGTTTTTCAATGAAAGACCTTGGTGAAGCTGCTTATATATTGGTCATTAAGATCTATAGAGATAGATGAAGACGCTTAATTGGACTTTCACAAAGCACATACCTTGACAAAGTTTTGAAGAAGTTCAAAATGGATCAAGCAAAGAAAGGGTTCTTGCTTGTGTTACACGGTGTGAAGTTGAGTAAGACTCAATGCCCGAGCACTGCAGAAGATAGAAAGAAAATGAAAGATGTTCCCTATGCTTTGGCCATAGGCTCTATCATGTATGCAATGCTGTGTACCAGACCTGATGTGTGCCTTGCTATTAGTTTAGCAGGGAGGTACCAAAGTAATCCAGGAGTGGATCACTAGACAACGGTCAAGAACATCCTGAAATACTTGAGAAGGACTCATGATATGTTTCTCGTTTATGGAGGTGACAAAGAGCTCGTCGTAAATGGTTACATCGATGCAAGCTTTGAAACTGATCCGGATGATTCTAAATCGCAAACAGGATACGTGTTTATATTGAACGGTGGAGCTGTCAGTTGGTGCAGTTCTGAACAAAGCATTGTAGCGGGATCTACATGTGAAGCGGAGTACATAGCTGCTTCGGAAGCAGCAAATGAAGGAGTCTGGATGAAGGAGTTCATATCCCATCTAGGTGTCATATCTAGTGCATCGGGTCCAATGAAAATCTTTTGTGACAATACTGGTGCAATTGCTTTGTCAAAGGAATCCAGATTTCACAAGAGAACCAAGCACATCAATAGACGCTTCAACTCCATCCGGGATCAAGTCCAGGTGGGAGACATAGAGATTTGCAAAATACATACGGATCTGAATGTTGCAGACCCATTGACTAAGCCTCTTCCACGAGCAAAACATGATCAGCAGCAAGGCTCCATCGGTGTTAGAATCATTACTGTGTAATCTAGATTATTGACTCTAGTGCAAGTGGGAGACTGAAGGAAATATGCCCTAGAGGCAATAATAAGTTATTATTTATTTCCTTATATCATGATAAATGTTTATTATTCATGCTAGAATTGTATTAACTGGAAACATGATACATGTGTGAATACATAGACAAATTGAGTGTCACTAGTATGCCTCTACTTGACTAGCTCATTAATCAAAGATGGTTATGTTTCCTAGCCATGGACAAAGAAGTGTCATTTGATTAACGAGATCACATCATTAGGAGAATGATGTGATTGACTTGATCCATTCCGTTAGCTTAGCACTTGATCGTTTAGTATGTTGCTATTGCTTTCTTCATGACTTATACATGTTCCTATGACTATGAGATTATGCAACTCCCGTTTACCAGAGGAACACTTTGTGTGCTACCAAATGTCACAACGTAACTGGGTGATTATAAAGGTGCTCTACAGGTGTCTCCAAAGGTACTTGTTGGGTTGGCGTATTTTGAGATTAGGATTTGTCACTCCGATTGTCAGAGAGGTATCTCTAGGCCCACTTGGTAATGCACATCACTATAAGCCTTTCAAGCATTGCAACTAATGAGTTAGTTGCGGGATGATGTATTACGGAACGAGTAAAGAGACTTGCGAGTAACGAGATTGAACTAGGTACTGAGATACCGACGATCGAATCTCGGGCAAGTAACATACCGATGACAAAGGGAACAACATATGTTATTATGCGGTTTGACCGATAAAGATCTTTGTAGAATATGTGGGAGCCAATATGAACATCCAGGTTCCGCTATTGGTTATTGACCGGAGACGTGTCTCGGTTATGTCTACATAGTTCTCGAACCCGTAGCGTCCGCACGCTTAAAGTTCAATGACGGTTATATTATGAGTTTATGTGTTTTGATGTATCAAAGGTAGTTCGGAGTCCCGGATGTGATCACGTACATGAAGAGGAGTCTCGAAATGGTTGAGACGTAAAGATCAATATATTGGACGACTATATTTGGACACCAGAATGGTTCCTGGTGAGATCAGGATAATACCGGAGCACCGGGAGGTTATCGGAACCCCCCGGGGAGGTATATGGGCCTTAATGGGCTTTAGTGGAAAGGAGGGGAAAGGAGCAAGGGAGGGGGCGCCCCCCCAAGCCCAATCTGAATTGGGAGCCCCCCCTTTTCTTCCTCCCTCCTTCCTCCTCCTTCGCTCTCCCTCTCCAAGTAGGAAAAGGAGGAGTCCTACTCCTGGTGGGAGTAGGACTCCCCCCCCTGGGCACGCCTCCTCCCCTTGGCCGGCCCTCTCCACCCCTCCTTTATATACGGAGGAGGGGGGCACCCCATAGACACAAGAATTGATCCCTTGGATCTCTTAGCCGTGTGCGGTGCCCCCTCCACCATAATCCACCTCGACAATATTGTCGCGGTGCTTAGGCGAAGCCCTGCGTCGGTAGAACACCATCATCATCACCACGCCGTCGTGCTGATGAAACTCTCCCTCAAAGCTTGGCTGGATCAGAGTTTGAGGGACTTCATCGAGTTGAACATGTGCTAAACTCGGAGGTGCCGTGCGTTTGGTACTTGATCGGTCGGATCGTGAAGACGTACGACTACATCAACCGTGTTGTGCTAACGCTTCTGCTCTCGGTCTACGAGGGTACATGGACACACTCTCCCCTCTCATTGCTATGCATCACCATGATCATGTGTGTGTGTTGGAAGTTTTTTGAAATTACTACATTCCTCAACAAAACAGTTATCGCATAAGTTTTATACTATTCTTGGATCAGAGGAGGCTTCAGTGTTAGAACTATGAAGAACCGAGATGAATAGCAAAGAACATAGGAAGAACCTATGAACCCTAATGCAGATATGGAGCAGGGGAAGAAGAAAGCTTACGGCTGTAGGGTTGCTGCGGAGGTTCGCCACCGTTCTCTGGACAGATTCAGGTCGATGCAGCGCCCAAGGTCGATGAAGATGAGGGGACGGCGTTGGCGGAGCTCGAGCAGCAGTAGGGTGCGCGAGGAAGAAGATGCGGAATGGAGAAGAATGAGGAAAGACCTGGTCGGATCTATTTATAAGGAAAATTGATGAGTGGGCGTGAAAAACGAGGAGGCCAAAGGCATAAGTTATCCAACTACAAGGATGCCTCGATTTTCAGGATGATCTTTAAGATAAGGATCCATTGAGATATATTGCACAAAGCATAAGTTGATGACAGATGACGTCACGGTGGGTTATCCCAAATCCATAGGATGACGTCATGGCGGGTTAAGTTCTCGCATAAAGAGGAAGCAGAAGATTTTTTTTCTTAAGTGTTGAAGATTGACATGAACTAGTTCAAATCAATCTGGGGTCTAATGTTGGGGATATAACTATTAGGCATGACCCGCCCAGGAGGGGCCAGGTCACACCTATGACGAAGCCCATTGAAGACACTTGAGGATGGAGGCTCACTTAAAGGCCCAAGGCCCAGGGGTGACTTTAGGCCTGTAGAGATAAACCACCATGTATGTATGACTTGTGTTGTAAGACGGGAATAGAGAGAGACTGAGCCGTACACTGTTTATAAACCGGTCGGGACTCTGTGAGCTGCTGGGCGTCGACCTCTATATATAAATGGACGACCCAGAGGTGGTTCAGGGTAAGAAAGATCAGATCGAGAACTAGGTCAAGTGGATTCGCTCCCTGGTTATTGAGTCATAAGCAATCCCACCCAAAACTGGATCATAGGCTTTTACCTTCACCGCAAGGGGCCGAACCAGTATAAACCGCGTGTACTTTGTCCCGTTTAACCCCTTTAAGCTTCCTAGTTGCGATGGCTCCACGACTAGGTCCTTACGCTAGGACATCTGACGTGACAATTCCACGACACAGATGGTAAACAAGAGGATATTTGAGACAGTGGGCGGGGGAACAACACGTCGAAGCTTAGACACATAAAAACTATAGTGTATGCTTGAGAAGTTGAAGGTAGCTCCCGATATTCTTGTGGAACAACACTAACACATGCTATAATCTTGTAAGGCCTAAAGTATCATAAGGAAGGGTTCTGGTTAGCTCGCTATGCCACCAAGCTTTGAGAGCATATGGCTTTAACTTTAAGATAACCATATCGCCGACATGGAAGGAGCGATTAGAAAGCCTTGCCACCTTGCGTTTTAATCTATTGGTTTGTTATGTTGAGGTGTGATGTCTACTACACAACCTTCTTCTTGTAGACCTTGTTGGGCCTGCAAGTGCACAGGTTTGTAGGACAGTAGCAAATTTCCCTCAAGTGGATGACCTAAGGTTTATCAATCCGTAGGAGGCGTGGGATGAAGATGGTCTCTCTCAAGCAACCCTGCAACCAAATAACAAAGAGTCTCTTGTGTCTCCAACACACCCAATACAATGGTAATTTGTATAGGTGCACTAGTTCGGCGAAGAGATGGTGATACAAGTGCAAAATAGATAGTAGATAAAGGTAATTGTAATCTGAAATAATAAAAAAAGCAAGGTAACGAGCGATAAAAGTGAGCATAAATGATATTGCAATGCTAGGAAACAAGGCCTAGGGTTCATACTTTCACTAGTGCAAGTTCTCTCAACAATAATAACATAGATAGATCATATAAAAAGCCCTCAACATGCAACAAAGAGTCACTCAAAGCCACTAATAGCGGAGAACAAATGTAGAGATTATGGTAGGGTACAAAACCACCTCAAAGTTATTCTTTCGGATCGATCTATAAAAGAGTTCGTACTAGAATAACACCTTGAGACACAAATCAACCAAAACCCTAATGTCACCTAGATACTCCATTGTCACCTCAAGTATCCGTGGGCATGATTATACGATATGCATCACACAATCTTAGATTCATCTATTCAACCAACACAAAGTACTTCAAAGAGTGCCCCAAAGTCTCTACCGAAGAGTCAAGAACGTGTGCCAACCCCTATGCATAGGTTCTTGGGCCGAACCCACAAGTTGGTCACCAAAACATACATCAAGAGGCACATGATATCCTATTGTCACCACAGATAAACACGGCAAGACATACATCAAGTGTTCTCATAAAAGACTCAATCTGATAAGATAACTTCAAAGGGGAAACTCAATTCATCACAAGAGAGTAGAGGGGGAGAAACATCATAAGATCCAACTACAATAGCAAAGCTCGGGATACATCAAGATCGTGCCATAGAGGGAACACGAGAGAGAACACAAGAGAGAGAGAGATCAAACACATAGCTACTGGTACATACCCTCAGCCCCGAGGGTGAACTACTCCCTCCTCGTCATGGAGAGCGCCAGGATGATGAAGATGGCCACCAGTGAAGGATCCCCCCTCCGGTAGGCTGCCGGGAAGGGCTCCCGAGAGGTTTTTGGTGGCTACAGAGGCTTGCGGTGGCAGAACTCCCGATCTATCTTCTCCCTGGGTGTTTTTAGGGTACGTGGGACTATATAGGCGAAAGAAGTCGGTCGGGAGGTGCTCGAGGGGCCCACGAGACAGGGGGGCGCCCCCCCCCCCTTAGGGGCGCGCCCTCCTATCTCGTGGAGTCCTTGAGTATCTTCTAACTTGAACTCCACGTCTCCAGGATGATATTCTTCCAAAAAATCGCGTTGCCGAAGGTTTCATTCCGTTTGGACTCCGTTTGATATTCCTTTTCTTCGAAATACTGAAACAGGCAATAAAACAACAATATGGGCTGGGCCTACGGTTAATAGGTTAGTCCCAAAGGTAATATAAAAGTGTATAATAAAGCCCATAATCATTCAAAACAAGTAATATAATAGCATGGAACAATAAAAAATTATAGATACGTTGGAGACGTATCAAGCATCCCCAAGCTTAATTCCTGCTCGTCCTCGAGTAGGTAAATGATAAAAATAGAATTTTTGATGTGGAATGCTACCTAGCATGATTCTCAAAGTAATTTCTCTTTATTGTGGCATGAATGTTCAGATCCAAATGATTCAAGATAAAAGCTTATAAAACATAAAAATAATAATGCTTCAAAGCATACTAACAAATAATCATGTCCTATCAAAATAGCATAGCCAAAGAAAGCTTATCCCTACAAAATCATATAGTTAGGCCATGCTTCATTTTCATTACACAAAATACTCCCATCATGCACAACCCCAATGACGAGCCGAGCAATTGTTTCATACTTTTTAACGCGCTTCAACTTTTTCAACTCTTACGCAATACATGAGCGTAAGCCATTGACATAGCACTATGGTGGTATATGGTGGTGGTTGTGAGGACAAAAGGAGGGAGAAGATAGTCTCACATCAACTAGGCGTATCAACAGGCTATGGAGATGCCCATCAATAGATATCAATGTGAGTGAGTAAGGATTGCCATGCAACGGATGCACTAGAGCTATAAATATATGAAAGCTCAACAAAAAGAAACTAAGTGGGTGTGCATCCAACTTGCTTGTTCACGAAGACCTAGGGCATTTTGAGGAAGCCCATCATTGGAATATACAAGCCAAGTTCTATAATGAAAAATTCCCACTAGTATATGAAAGTGACAACATATGAGACTCTCTATCATGAAGATCATGGTGCTACCTTGAAGCACAAGTGTGGAAAAAGAGATAGTAGCATTGTCCCTTCTCTCTTTTTCTCTCATTTTTTTCTTTTTCTTCTTTCTTTTTTTCTTTTTCTTTCTTTCTCCTTTTTTTTCTTTTTCTCTTTTTTCTTTCTTTTTGATGGGCTTCTTTGGCCTCTTTTATTTTTATAAAGTTCAAAGTCTCATCCCGACTTGTGGGGGAATCATAGTCTTCATCATTCTTTCCTCACTGGGACAATGCTCTAATAATGAAGATCATCACACTTTTATGGATTTACAACTCAAAGCTAGGACAAAATATGACTCTATATGAATGCCTCCGGCGGTGTATCGGGATATGCAATGAATCAAGAGCGACATGTATGAAAATTATGAAGGTGGCCTTGCCACAAATACGATGTCAACTACATGATCATGCAAAGAGCAATATGACAATGATGATACGCGTCATAATAAACGGAACGGTGGAAAGTTGCATGGCAATATATCTCGGAATGGCTATGGAAATACCATAATAGGTAGGTATGGTGGCTGTTTTGAGGAAGGTAAATAATGGGTTCAATACCGGCGAAAGTTGCGTGGTAATAAGAGAGGCTAGCAAAGTGGAAGGATGAGGGTGCGTATATCCATGGACTCACATTAGTCATAAAGAACTCATATACTTATTGCAAAAGTCTACTTAGCCCTCGAAGCAAAGTACTACTATGCATGCCCCAAGAGGGATAGATTGGTAGGAAAAGACCATCGCTCGTCCCCGACTTCCACTCATAAGGAAGACAATCAAAAGAGCACCTCATGCAACAAATTTGTCACACAACTTTTACCATGCGTGCATGCTACGGGACTTGCCAACTTCAACAAAAGTATTTCTCAATTTCATAATTACCCACTAGCATGACTCTAACATTACTACCATTATATCTCAAAACAATTATCAAGGAACATATTGACCATAGCATCCAATTCACTTCCTATGATAGTTTTCATTCAAATTACCATGCTGTTTAAGACTCTCAAAATAATATAAGTGAAGCATGAGAGTTCATTAATTTCTACAAAATAAAACCACCGCCGTGCTCTAAAAGATATAAGTGAAGCACTAGAGCAAATGACAAACTACTCCAACAAGATATAAGTGAAGATCAATGAGTAGCTAAATAATTATGCAACTATGCAAAGACTCTCTCTCATTAAAGAATTTCAGATCTTGGTAACTTATTCAAACAGCAAGCAAAGCAAAATAAAAGACATTGCAAGGATAGCACAACTCATGTGAAGAAGCAAAAATTAGGCTCAACCGATACTAACCGATGATTGTTGAAGAAGAAAGGTGGGATGCCTAACGGGGCATCCCCAAGCTTAGATGCTTGAGACTTCTTGAAATATTATCTTGGGGTGCCTTGGGCATCCCCAAGCTTGAACTTTTGTGTCTCCTTAATTCCTCTCGTATCATGGTTTCTCTTTTTTTTCAAAGGCTTCATTCACAATTGACTCAACAAGAACTCGTGAGGTAGGTTAGTATAAACAAATGCAAAACCATATCATCTTCTACTGTAACAAATCACTAAAATAAATATTCAACATTTCATACTAAATTCCTCTGCATATTTAATACTCCTATCCTCAAATAGAATCATTAAACAAGAAAACATACGCAAACAATGCAAACATAACAGCAATCTGCCAAAACAGTACAGTCTGTAAAGAATGCAAGAGAAACAATACTTTCCTGACTCCAAAAATTATGAACTAAAATTCCCACTGTAAAATATTTATCATAGCTTAATATTCAAAAATATTCAACGTTATACCATTCTCTGACTTTTCTAGGGAATTTTTGCAACAGCGGTAAACTTTCTGTTTCCAAACAGCAACATGTATACTAGCAAAATAAGCATGGCAAAGGCTATCCTTGACATTTTTATTGAAAATAAAGATGCAAAACATTAATCTAAATAACATCAAGCAAAAACTAACAAAATAAAATGACTCTCCAAGCAAAACACATATCACGTGGCGAATAAAAATATAGCTCCAAGTAAAGTTACCGATGAACGAAGACGAAAGAGAGGATGCCATCCGGGGCATCCCCAATCTTAGGCTCTTGGTTGTCCTTGAATATTACCTTGGGGTTCCTTGGGAATCCCCAAGATTAGTCTATTTCCACTTCTTATTCCATAGTCCATCGAATCTTGACCCAAAACTTGAAAACTTCAACCACAGAAAACTCAACACAAAACTCGTAAGCTCCGTTAGTATAAGAAAATAAAACCACTACTTAGGTACTGTAATGAACTCATTCTAAATTCATGTTGGTGTTAAAACTACTGTATTCCAACTTATCTATGGTTCATACGACTTAATACTAGCCATAGATGCATCAAAATAAGCAAACAACACAATGAAAACAGAATCTGTCAAAAACAGAACAGTCTGTAGTAATCTGTATCAAACGTATACTTATGGAACCCGAACAATTATGAAATAAATTGCTGGACATGAGTAATTTGTCTATTAATCATCTCGAAAAAGAATCAACCTAAAATCGCTCTCCAGTAAAAAATGGCAGCTATTCTCGTGAGCGCTAAAGTTTCTGTTTTCTACAGAAAGATCACATAAACTTCACCCAAGTCTTCCCAAAGGTCCTACTTGGCACTTTATTTAAACAAAAGCTATAAAACATGATTACTACAGTAGCATAATCATGTGGACACACAAAAACAGTAAGGATAAATATTGGGTTGTCTCCCAGCAAGAGCTTTTCTTTAATGCCTTTTTAGCTAGGCATGATGATGGCAATGATGCTCACATAAAAGATAAGAATTGAAACATAACGGGAGCATCATGAAGCATATGACTGGCACATTTAAGCCTAACCCACTTCCTATGCATAGGTATTTTGTGAGCAAACAACTTATGGGAACAATAATCAACTAGCATAGGATGGCACAACAAGCATAACTTCAAGATTTTCATAACACAGGGAGGAAATTTGACATTATTGCAATTCCTACAAGCATATATTCCTCCCTCATAATATTTTTCAGTAGCATCATGAATGAATTCAACAATATAACCAGCACCTAAAGCATTATTTTCATGATCTACAAGCATAGAAAATTTATTACTCTCCACATAAGTAAAATTCTTCTCATTCGGAATAGTGGGAGTATCATAAGAGACTTGAACACTAAAAATTGTTTCCACATTAAAAGAGTAATGTTCAGAAAAAGGGTAATCATAATCATGACAAGATTTGTAAATATAATCATCACTACTTTTTATAGCGTAAGTTTTATCACAATAATCATCATAAGTAGCAACTTCGTTCTCATCATAATCGATTGAAACCTCTCCCAAGATAGTGGAATCACTAAATAAAGTTGACACTCTTCCAAATCCACTTTCATATTCATCACAATAAAATTCAACATCCTCCAAAATAGTGGGATCACTACTTCCTAAAGTTGACACTCTTCCGAACCCACTTTCATCAATATAATCATCATAAGTAGGAGGCATGCTATCATCATAACAACTTTGCATATCAAAACTTGGGATGCTAAAAATATCATCTTCATTAAGAATAGCATCCCCAAGCTTGGGACAAACATTAATTTCAGCAAATATATTCTCAAATATTTCATACTCATCAAACATAGCTTCCCAAGCTTGGGCCCTTTCATATCATAAGCATAATCACTCTCATCATTAAAAATATGGATAGCACCAATAGTAAGCAATTATCATCATCACAATGAGTAGTAGGAGCAACATCATTTGGGAGGGATACCTTTCTACCTTTATTGCTCCTTCTTTTATTTTTCTTCTTCACATTATCTGTAGGTTCAACCTTCCTCTTTGAGCTCCTTATTGATGAGATTGGTTGAATAGAAAGCTCCTCCTCGTTACCTGATTCATCATGAGAAATATTAGAAGGATATTGGGAAGTCTCTTACCTTTCATTAGTATTTTCATCATATTCTATTTGCTTTCTTTTCTTTAGGTAATTGGCAACATAAGGATTTTCAATGCAATTTTCTGCACAAAACATATCAATCTTTTCTAGATCAATATTAAGGAATTTCTTATGGGCAAATTCTGGCAGATCCTTAAGTAAATGTTTCAATTCTTCATAACCCAAAAGTAAACTAAGTTCATTGTAATGTGGAGAGGAGATCAAATCATCACAATTTTCGGACACGATTCGATCATGAAACAATTTGCATTTTTGATGTAAATGACCACGTTCATTGCAAAGTTCACAAGTACGGCAGAGGAATTTTAATTTTCAGCACTCACATCTAGCCTTTCTTGCAACCATTTAGTTTCTAAATGCTTATGCCTCTTGCAATATATATCTTCTCTATTTGGTGTGTTCATGCAAACATGCACTCCACAAAAGTTGACATGCTCATAAGAGATATTTTCATCATGACTAGAGCAACCATCATTAATACTATGGATATTCAAGGAGTTCATACTAACAACACTACAATCATGCTCATCATTCAAAGATTTAGTATCAAGCATTCTAATGCATTCTTCTTCTAGCACTTGAGCACAATTTTCCTTTCCATCAAACTCACAAAAGATATTAAAAAGACGAAGCGTATGAGACAAACTTAACTCCATTTTTTTGGTAGTTTTCTTTTATAAACTAAACTAGTGATAACAAGAAACAAAAAGACTCAATTGCAAGATCTAAAGATATACCTTCAAGCACTCACCTCCCCGACAACGGCGCCGGAAATGAGCTGGATGTCTACTACACAACCTTCTTCTTATAGACGTTGTTGGGCCTGCAAGTGCACAGGTTTGTAGGACAGTAGCAAATTTCCCTCAAGTGGATGACCTAAGGTTTATCAATCCATAGGAGGCATAGGATGAAGATGGTCTCTCTCAAGCAACCCTGCAACCAAATAACAAAGAGTCTCTTGTGTCCCCAACACACCCAATACAATGGTAATTTGCGTAGGTGCACTAGTTCGGCGAAGAGATGGTGATACAAGTGCAAAATAGATAGTAGATAAAGGTAATTGTAATCTGAAATAATAAAAACAGCAAGGTAATGAGCGATAAAAGTGAGCATAAACGATATTGCAATGCTAGGAAACAAGGCCTAGGGTTCATACTTTCACTAGTGCAAGTTCTCTCAACAATAATAACATAGATAGATCATATAACAAGCCCTCAACATGCAACAAAGAGTCACTCCAAAGCCACTAATAGCGGAGAACAAACATCGAGATTATGGTAGGGTACGAAACCACCTCAAAGTTATTCTTTCGGATCGATCTATAAAAGAGTTCGTACTAGAATAACACCTTAAGACACAAATAAACCAAAACCCTAATGTCACCTAGATACTCCCTTGTCACCTCAAGTATCCGTGGGCATGATTATACGATATGCATCACACAATCTTAGATTCACCTATTCAACCAACACAAAGTACTTCAAAGAGTGCCCCAAAGTCACTACCGGAGAGTCAAGAACGTGTGACAACCCCAATGCATAGGTTCATGCGCGGAACCCGCAAGTTGGTCACCAAAACATACATCAAGAGACACATGATATCCCATTGTCACCACAGATAAACACGGCAAGACATACATCAAGTGTTCTCATAAAAGACTCAATCCGATAAGATAATTCAAAGGGGAAACTCAATTCATCACAAGAGAGTAGAGGGGGAGAAACATCATAAGATCCAACTACAATAGCAAAGCTCGGGATACATCAAGATCCTGCCATAGAGGGAACACGAGAGAGAACACCAGAGAGAGAAAGAGAGATCAAACACATAGCTACTGGTACATACCCTCAGCCCCGAGGGTGAACAACTCCCTCCTCATCATGGAGAGCACCGGGATGATGAAGATGGCCACCGGTGAAGGATCCCCCCTCCGGCAGGGTGCCGGGAAGGGCTCCCGAGAGGTTTTTGGTGGCTACAGAGGCTTGCGGCGGCGGAACTCCCGATCTATCTTCTCCCTGGGTGTTTTTAGGGTACGTGGGACTATATAGGCGAAAGAAGTCGGTCGGGAGGTGCTCGAGGGGCCCACGAGACAGGGGGCGCGCCCCCTTAGGGGTGCGCCCTCCTATCTCATGGAGTCCTCGAGTATCTTCTGACTTGAACTCCATGTCTCCAGGATGATATTCTTCCAAAAAATCACGTTGTCGAAGGTTTCATTCCGTTTGGACTCCGTTTGATATTCCTTTTCTTCGAAATATTGAAACAGTCAATAAAACAACAATATGGGCTGGGCCTCCGGTTAATAGGTTAGTCCCAAAAGTAATATAAAAGTGTATAATAAAGCCCATAATCATTCAAAACAAGTAATATAATAGCATGGAACAATCAAAAATTATAGATACGTTGGAGACGTATCAAGGTGCAATTTCAAGTTATCAGTCATGGCACGAGGCTCACACAACCAACTTTGGACATCGGGACTCGGCGGCTCCTCTGTATAACTTCAATGACCCACAACCTTTGTTCATATCCATAAAGCATTTTGAGAATGTATAAAATCCAGCAAACAAAGGATATGTAGTGCTCAATGCTCTGCCAAGGAAGTCATTTAGACCATTTATGCGGGAAAGAATGCAAAAAACAATGCAAGCAAATATCAAGCAAGGCATTGATTCACTCCTTCTGTTTTGACCTTCTGTCTAAGCGTTCTTTACTTGGTTGGGTCTTTTGTTTGAGACGAATGATTTGGGTTGTTCTTGGCCTAGAGGAGAAGAATAGCCTGTAGTTAGGTACACTAGATCGGAAGGAGACAGAGTACCTTCGGATCTGAGACATCTTTCACTTAAACAAAGAAGATGTCGCTGCTTTTGAGCTCTTGCTCTATCCAATGCAGACCGAATGCACCAGGGCAAAGGTCGACTAAAAGGTTAATCGAGGAGTGAGTTATATGCTGACTTGTGGGGAAATCTCTCGTTAACCCACTCTATCCAAAACCCATAGGTTCGCATGAAGTTCCATCAATAGTTTAGGTCGAGATGGGGAATAGGGTTGGATATGCTAAAGTGAATCATCACCGGCGTCTTCCCAACCATCCAAAGCCGTAAATAAAAGGCTCACGTTGTCTTTCCCTCAACATCCACCTAGAGGATGGTACTCACTCTAGAAACCATTGTTGTCTACTTAAGACAATACATACAACAAATTCAATGCATTGCTTCGTATCCTAGATAAGTAATCTGCTAAAGTTAAATAACACAACTTTTTAGGCCCATTCACTCTACTTAATACTTCGCACCTTGGTCGTTTAGATCGTTCCTCGGGAGCGCCAAGGTGATCAATCACAACAATAATGTTGAATATGATGATGTTCCTATGGAAATAACATGACGGTGGGGGGCAAATGAGATAATGTATGTGGTATTATCGGTTTGTAGCGGGAATATTATGAGCCGATATAACCAGGCGAATCAACATTTTTAAGAGCAGGCATCCCCAGTAAGGAGAATTTGAGACGAGACCGGCATCCCCAGTAAGGCTAAAGCTTCAAGAGCGCCGCGTCACTAGACCAACATAAATATAACTTATCCGAGACTTGACACAAAAAGAGCAACTATGTGGATAAGTATACTTGAGTTGAAAAGATGTCTTTGTACTGACTTCCTTCACATCTATCCCTTTTTGGAACCAAAGTGAAATTAGAAGCAGGACCCAGCGAGCCCACACCTAGATACATAGTAAGACCTCGTACCCATGCCTATATTAATATCAGTGCTTACACCCAAAACGGTTGTTAAAGGTATGGTTAAAAAACTAAAATTTAATTCGACAACAATAACTTGTCTGACTCTCTGTCATAGTGCACATCCTATCATGGGTTCAATAACCCAGGGTCACTCCTTAGGGAAAAGGTACATGCACCTTCTTCTATCCAAACTGAATCTCAAAGGGCATCAGGCCACCCCGGTGTATTATACCATCAGACAAGTCATTTGACTGGAATCAGGTCACCTTCATGAACTCGCAGCTTCGCCAGAAGCGACTAGTCACCTCCTTTCCTCCACCGAAAGATTCTTACACTGAAGTGACGAAGGAGGGGAGCCGGGGAAGGTCGGCGATGGCAGTGAAGGGGGAGCTATCCTAGAAGCTTTGCCCCTTTGCTTTACATAAATTGGAACGAACTTACTACATGCCCTTATTTATTCTCCCAGAACGCTAGCAAATTTAATACTTCCATTTGCTCTTCTTAACTTAATAACGAAGGACACCATCCTTCTTATTCAGGAACCCTTTATTTGAGGAGAGCGTATCCCTGAAAGGGGAGAGTGGCTGAGCGGTTAAAAGTGACATACTATAAAGTTGTTGGGGCGTGTTTGGTAGCCCTGATGGTGGTAGGTAGACTGCATATAGAAGAAATATTTTGTTTTGCATCGTGTTTTCTTGCTCAGGTTGCATCTGACTCATGCAACACACACTGTTTAAAGCCCCATCAGGCCTTACTGAGAAGGAACAACCGATTCGTTAGTTTCCACTCATCAAGACTTACACGGATCACGGGAAAGAAAGATTCTCTACTTTTTCATGAGGATTCATCCTCCTCTCACAGCGCATGCAAGAAGCAGATAAAAACAAACAATGCATCCTACCAACCCCATCAACCACCATGGAGGAGACCAAACTACATGGGTACATTGTTTTTTTCTCAACCAGGGCCCAATTAACCTGGCCCGTTTGACTCATGCAGCATGTCCCAATTGCTGCAGTGTACCTAACAAGTCCTTGGAGGTTTCTCGATCTATATTTTGGGATGAAAACATATATTATTGTCAAAAGAAAATATACAGGACTTTTTTTAGAACTAAGGGACTGTTCGTTAGCCCTCCATGGTCACCAACTCCTCAACTCCATCGCCAAGATCCTCTCGCCAGCTTCTCCCGAGTGAGCTAGGAGTGAGCAAAATGTTCGGAGACGGCTTCTTGCTCATACCAGGATTCAGTACAAAGCCCATGAAATTGTCCCAATCTGGTACATTCAACTCAAAAATTGTAGCAGGATCATAGCCCAATTTGCTACCGGTTCCTTTTTGTTTGCGGTGGGATTGGTCGGTCAAGGGGGTTGTGGGATTAGAAGCTCGAACCGATATGCTCGGACTTAGAGTAACTCCAGCTGCACCCCCAACAGGCCCCCAGGCAACTTTTTATGCGTCAGCGCCGAAAAAACAACCCAGTCGGGCCCCCAAGACGCCGAATTCCGTCGGCTCAGCCCATTTTTTGGCCAGGCGATCGCAGGTCGAACTTGGCACACTGGGGGGCGCTTGGGGGCTCCGGCGCAAGGGAAAAGCACACCTGGGCCACACTGCCAGGCAAAAAGTCAAGCCGACCGTCCAAATTCGCCTCCCCCCCCCCCCCCCCCCCCGCGTGCATGCTTGGCTGTCACCTTGCCGATCCCGACGCCGTCCAACACCCACCACAACTAGATATGCCATTCCCTGTCGGAAAAGAGAAGAGGTTTCGCTGTGGCAGCTTCGCCACCACCGTCCGGGTGATTTTTCTGGCGTTCCGGCCATGCAGGGGCAGTGTACCGGCAAGTGTGTGTTGGGAAACATAACATGCAATTTCAAGAAAAGATCCTATGCTCACGCAAGATCTATCTAGGAGATGCATAGCAACGAGAGGGTGAGAGTGTGTCCACGTACCCTCGTAGACCAAAACTGCAAGGGTTAACTTCACGCAGTTGATGAAGTCGAACGTCTTCTCGAATCAACCAATCAAGTACCGAATGTGCAGCACCTCCGAGTTCTGCACACGTTCATCTCGATGACGTCCCTCGAACTCTTGATCCAGTAGAGGAACGAAGGAATCGATGAGTTCCGTCAGCACGACGGCGTGATGACGATGTTGGTGAAGTGATCCGCGTAGCGCTTCGCCTAAGCACTACGACAATATGATCGGAGGAGTAAACGGTGGAGGGGGGCACCGCACACGGCTAAGACAATTGATGTGTCTTTGGGGTTCCCCCTCCCTTGTATATAAAGGAGGAGAGGGGAGGCCAACCAGCCCTAGGGGCGTGCCAAGTGGGGGGTGAGGGAGTCCTGGATAAGGGGGTATCCGGACAGCTGGACTATATACTTTGGTCGGGCTGTTGGACTATGAAGATACAAGATTGAAGACTTCATCTCGTGTCCGGATGGGACTCTCCTTTGCGTGGAAGGCAAGCTTGGCGATTCGGATGTTAGATCTCCTTCTTTGTAAACGACTCTGTGTAACCTTAGCCCCCTCCGGTGTCTATATAAACCGGAGGGTTTAGTCCGTAGGACAGGAACAATCATAATCATAGGCTAGCTTCTAGGGTTTAGCCTCTACGATCTCGTGGTAGATCAACTCTTGTAATACTCCTACCATCAAGATCAATCAAGCAGGAAGTAGGGTATTACCTCCATCGAGAGGGCCCGAACCTGGGTAAAACATCGTGTCCCCTGCCTCATGTTACCATTAGCCTTATACGCACAGTTGGGGACCCCCTACCCAAGATCCGCTGGTTTTGACACCGACATTGGTGCTTTCATTGAGAGTTCCTCTGTGTCATCACTATAAGGCTCGATGGCTCCTTCAATCATCATCAACAACACGGTCCGAAGTGAGACCTCTCCCCCCGGACAGATCTTCGTGTTCGGCGGCTTCGCACTACGGGCCAACGCGTTTGGCCATTTGGAGCAGATCGACAGCTACGCCCCTAGCCATCAGGTTAGGTTCGGAAACTTGAGTTACACGGCCGATGTCCACGGAGACTTGATCTTCAAAGGATTCGGTCCTATGCCAGGAGCGCCGAACAATCACGACGAGCATGAGTTAGATCTGTTGTCGGACAGTATTCGGGATATTGCACCTGCATCCGCTCCGGACCTGGATCCGGGGCAGATTGCGTCGTCCGAGGACGGGTGGATGGACCCCGCCACGGAGGCCGCACACCTTTCAGCGGTAGAGCCAAACACAAACTCCACCTCTAAGGAAATCTGTGTCGCCGGACCCCCGGACTTGTTTCCGGCCGCGGGTCCCAGACCGCGCGCATCCGTGCCCATTGAAGCCGATTGGGCACCAATCATGGAATTCAGTGCCGCGGATATCTTTCAGTGCTCGCCCTTTGGCAATGTGCTAAACTCTTTAAGGTCTCTCTCTTTATCAGAAGACTCTTGGCCGAACTATGCCCGGCTCGAGTGGGATACGGACGACCAGGAAAATCCCAACCCACCCACCACCCACTTCATAGCCATTGTCGATGATACAACAGACATGCTTGACTTGGACTTCAACGACATCGACGGTATGGACGTCGATGCAGGGGACGATCTGGAACCACCGCCCATGGGGCGCTGGACTGCCACATCATCATATGACATATATATGGTGGACACACAAAAGGAGGACAATGGCGACAAAAAGGACACAATGGAGGATGAACCCCCCGGACAAAAGCCAAAACAACGGCGCAGGCGCCGCTCTAAGTCCAGTCACAGTAAAAATAGCAATAACAGCAAAAGAAAAGTTGACACTCCGGTCGACTCCAACGGCAACAATGACCATATGGACCCAACGATGGAGCAGGATGAGCCAGGCCATGCCAAACACAACCCGAAGCAGACGCCCGATCACAGCGATCTCAAGCGCCGAACTCATCAACCTGCCTCTGGAGAGGAGGATAGTCCGGTCGACGATGCATTCATCATCCCGGAAAAACACCTGGAACAAGATAACCTTCGCAGAATGCTGATGGCCACTGCGAGGAGCCTAAAGAAATAGAAGCAAAGGCTTAAGGCCACACAGGCTACGCTCAACCACATGTGGAAAAAAGTGCTAGACACAAAATAAAAATACGGCGATGATCGCCATACAAAGAGCTACCCAAAGCGCAAGCTGCTGCCCGAATTTGACGATGAAGTCGTAGAGCCCATTTCGCCGAAGAACAATACGACCAATCGGCCGGACCAACCACTTCATGGCTGCGATAGAGCATCTACCGACGATGCACACGATTTATGTGAGCTCCTGAACAAAAAGCCCGGCGCGACCAGGTCCATTTATGGATCTAGAGGACATGCTCCGGCATGGAATTATGGTCGCAAAGACGATCACACTGATCGCGCACCAGTCTGGAATCAACACTGGACACACATCAGTCGACAGCATGCCATGACATGTCCAGATACACAGGGCGGCGCACCCTCTGTGCTTCACCGACGAGGTACTGGACCACGAATTTCCACAGGGATTCAAACCCGTGAACATAGAGGCATACGACGGAACGACAAACGCTGGGGTCTGGATTGAGGATTTTATCCTCCATATCCACGTGGCTCGTGGGGGTGACCTCCATGCCATCAAATATCTACCACTCAAGTTGAAAGGGCCAGCTCGGCACTGGTTGAAAAGCCTCCCAAAAATTCAATCGGAAGTTGGGAGGAACTGGAGGACGCTTTCAGGGTCAATTTTCAAGGGACCTATGTCCAACCTCCGGACGCAGACGATTTAAGCCACATAATACAACAACCTGGAGAGTCAGCCCGTAAGCTTTGGAACAGATTTCTCACCAAGAAGAATAATTGTCGATTGTCCGGATGCCGAAGCCCTAGCGGCCTTCAAGCACAGTATCCGAGACGAGTGGCTCGCCAGGCACCTCGGCCAAGAAAAGCCGAGGACAATGGCGGCCTTAACAAGCCTTATGACCCACTTCTGCGCGGGTGAGGACAGCTGGTTGGCCCGTAGAGGCTCCAGTGACCCTGGCACATCCGAAATTAGGGATGGCAATGGGAATCCACGGCGCAATAAAAACAAGTGTCGAAACAAGGAAGACAGTCCGGACAACATGGCGGTCAACACCGGATTCAGGGACTCTCGACCCGGTCAACGAAAGAAGCCATTTAAAGGTAGCAAAGAAAGACCGTCTGGCCTGAACAAAGTCCTTGACAGATTGTGCCAAATTCATGGCACCCCCGAAAATCCTGCAAATCATACTCATAGAGAGTGTTGGGTCTTCAAGCAGGCCAGCAAGTTAAATGCCGAACACACGGGAAGAGAAACACCAAGTGAAGACGAGGATGAGCCTCGCCAACCGAACACTAGGGGACAGAAAAAATTCCCACCAGAAGTCAAAACAGTAAACATGATCTACGCGACTCACATACCAAAGAGAAGGCACAAACGCGCGCTCACAGACGTATACGCTACAGAACCCGTCGCCCCCAAATTCAACCCCTGGTCCGCCTGCCCGATCACCTTCGATCACAGGGACCACCCGACTAGTATCCAACACAGAGGATCGGCTGCCTTGGTGCTCGACCCAATAATCGATGGATACCATCTCACTCGCGTCACCATGGACGGCGGCAGTCGTCTTAATCTGATATATCAGGACACTATCCGCAAGATGGGGATAGACCCATCCAGAATCAGCCAAAGTAACACCACCTTTAAAGGAGTGATACTAGGCGTCGAGGCCTGCCGCAGGGGCTCCCTCATATTAGAGGTGACATTCGGTTCTCCCGACAAGTTCAGAAGCGAAGAATTACTCTTCTAGATCCCTCCCTTTCGAAGCGGTTATCATGCATTACTCAGAAGAACGGCCTTTGCTCGCTTCAACGCAGTGCCGCACTATGCCTACCTTAAACTCAAGATGCCCGGTCCACATGGCGTCATCACTATTAGTGGAAACCCAGAGCGTTCCCTACGTGTGGAAGAGTATGTGGCGGCTCTAGCAGCCAGACACTAAGCGGCCTCTCCTATCAGATTGCATGATCGGTCATTAAGACCACGGACATGGTTAGACGAGTCCGGCGCACAACCACCTGTAACATCCCAGATAAACCTGAGCGGGGTGCTATGCATATTCCCCCCATAGATGGAACTAGGGGCTGCAAACATGTAATAAAGCCCATAATTTGGCTTGACCTTATTAAACATGCCAATATAACACATTTCTACTATCCATTGTGAATAAACCAACTGTTCGCATGCTTACACCATACTCTTTTGCATGAGTTTTGCTTTTTGCAGGGACCATTCGTGCGACACCCTTCCAGGACACGGCACAACGGAGACAAAGGCACAGACGTGCAGCATGGCCCTGCCCAAAGGTTTCTCTTTAGATTAAGCCCCTGCGTAAACCTTTTTTATTGTCTCTTGTTGACATCCCATGGGTATTCAATACACCCACAGGGGATACTGGCGTTATTGGCATTTCGCCACGACCGGTTAATGCATGTACCTGGAAATACAGGGTTCATAACCAAGGGCGCTACCCAGCCCAGTATATGTTATAAAGTCCGAATACCTTTGGGAGTGTTCGGCGTCACGAGTTTGGCCTTATATGCATCAGCTCTGAATCATGTCTTTGGTCAAATGTTGGGTTTGCCCGGCTCCCGGGTTTGCTGCCTTACGTTCCACTATATCGGCTAAGGCAGCCAAAGGAGAACTACTGCAATTGTGCCCTGGTTATTCCGGATGAGCACCTCAGTAGAGAAAGCCGAAAACTGACTATCATGATACAGCGAGAGACTGGTCAACCACTCGAGGACTAATCGGAATCTTCGGGATTCCTCCACACTAACGAAGGACCGTTTCACGGTCATGTACATACGCGCCCATATCCTGATGCACGCGAAGGTACCAGGGGTTATATAGTAGCCCCACCGTCAAACTCCTATGGCTAAGTGAAAGTGTTAAAGCTATATAGTCCGGTTGCCTAGTTCGACGTGCGATCACCTCCTTAATGGACCAAGATGTTGGATCAAGTGTGATTACGTACATTTTTGCAAACACCCCCGCATCATATGCATGGGGGCTGAAGCCAACGACTGCTAACTTTCAGGATATATACATATTGAAAAACGGCCGCACATGAGGCACTATAAAACTTTCGGGTGAAAGTATAAACATGGCCTTTATAATCAAAATAGAATTGTTTTTACAATTGAACAACTTGTCACTCGAACATGACATTCTTCGAGCACTGAGCCTCTATTAAACGGGCACCTTCTGTGACCTGCTCAAAATAGTGCTCGGCTGGGTCCTGGCTCCCTGCCGGACTCTGGGTTGCAACGCTGGTGGCCTCCATACCTGCCCAATATGTCTTAACACGGGCAAGAGCCATCCGTGCACCCTCTATGCACGCCGACCTTTTCACGGCATCGATTCATGATCTGCCGCCAAATAATTGTTGCACTAAACCAAAGTAACTGTTCGGCCTCGGTCCCTTCGGCCATAGATGGTCTATTACAGACCTCATTGCAAGACCGGACAACCTATGGAGCTCGGCCATAGCGGACATCCTCTCACTCAATGGCAACGAGCGCGTTGGAGCACTGAATTGCGACCAGAACAACCTTTGTATTTCATTATCTTCATGATCCTTGAATAACTTGGTCGCATCAGCCGTACTTTTCGCCAAATCCGCATACTCATCTGCAGCGCTCCAAAGCCGATCCATAGGGCATACTTTGGATCTAAGAACTTCATCCGCAACAAATAGGGGCTTCCAGCTGCAATTTCTCCGGCTTGTCGAAGCTCCTCCCGCGCGTCTCTAATTTCAGAGCGTGTCTCCTTGGCCGCATCGAGGGCCTTCTTTAGGTCAGCCGATTTAGCCTGATTCTCCTTTTCAAGGAACTCATACCGGCCGGCGGCATTCTTCAGCTCCACAGCCATCTCGGCTATTTTATCTTCGCTTCGGCGATGAGCAGCCTGTTCGGCTCTCAAATCTTCGGTCGCCTTTAGGGCAGCCGCATTGCTAGCCCGGGCTTGTTCCTTGGCTAGGGCAAGTTCCGCCCTTAGGGCCTCCACGGCAGTAGCTCCGCCTATAGCCCAAATCATATCACATTAATATTATGATTCTCTTAATATTTCCTATAACATATGAAAAAAAGAGCACACGCTCTGTGACTCGTCAAGCCGTTCATTCACAAGCATAAGGTCGGCGTCCACCACATCAATCTGTCATCTCAATTCGGCAAATTCAGCGGTCCGGTCTATCGCCGGACCCTTAGCCACCTGCGCATGAATATAGCACGATCATTACTGGAGAGTGTGATCCTCTGTTTGCCGCCTAGGGCTCGCAACCAGAGTCTCAGGGGCTACTATCTATACGGAGCACACCTAGCGCGTGCGGTACAACCGAAAAATTACGTGCGTACCTCAAAGCCCTTGAGCAGGCTTGTAAAAGCTTCATTCAACCCGCTTGTGGCGGATGAAATCTTCTCCAACACCATACACATCAACGTACGATGATCCTCTGAGAGAGCAGCTCGCTCCAGAAGGCCCGTCAGTCTGTCCGGCTAGGCGCTGGACTGTCCCGGACCCTTCCTATTGCCCTCTATGGGAGCCGAACACGCCAGGCTCGGGGTGGCCGAAGTGTTAGCTTCCGGCCTCGGCGGATTTGGACTCCTCCGTGACGACACCTCAGGGTCGACCATCCCATGGGGCGGAGAGGCGGGTGGGGTTTCACTCTCCATCATCTCCGGAAGAAGATCCCCCGAAGACAAACTCTATTGAGAAGAGCTACTAGACGGTCTGCAACAAAATAGATCCTGGTTATTGTTCTCGGTAGAAGGAGCAATATCTTTTTATTCACGATTAACTTACAACTCGGTGGAGGGCTAGCCTGTTTGCGGGCGTGATGCGGTGAGGACGTCCTCCGGGGTAGGGCCCCCTAGGGAAGCTTTCTTCCCTTGTTTAGGCACCTCCATTTCCAAGTCTTCGGAGGCAGCCCTTTTCTTCCCGCGGGGGAGGAAACCTTGGATTCACCTGCCCGATTATCCTCCTTCATGGAGACAGTAATTCCCCCGGTTTGGATGTGCAATGTGTAAAGCTCGGCTTCTCTATTCTTCTCTTCTCCTTCCCCCGAAGGCACTTGACTTAGCGCATGTCTAAGCATCCTGGCTATTGCAGGACTAGGCAAACCTTCGGGAAGTGGGGCCAGACACCTGATCCTCTCCGCCTTGCTGAGCCAATCCTGGTCGCGGACAGTTTTCAGAATAATGTTGTGATAAATATACACGAAGTGTTCAGATTCAGGGTTACTTACTTGGGTATCTGGGCGGTTGCAGCTCAGGCCCGCATCCTCGGTGGTGTCCGGATACTTTACTCGTGGTCCAAAGAATAACTTATATAACCCTTCGTGCGTCATGCCGAAGAAGTTTTGAATGGTTCGCGGACCTTATAGATTGAACTCCCACATCTGGAGAGGTCAACGTTTGCACGGCAGGGCCCGTCGAACTAGCATTACCTAAATGATTCTGACAAGATTAATATCCCCCTTGAGTAGCTCGCGAAGGTAGCTCTACAGTGTTGGTACATCATTAGAAGGCCCCCAGTCCCATGTTGGTCCACGATGCCAGTTGAGGTGGAGGGCCTGAGCGGAAGGCGGGGGCAGCCGCCCAATTCATGCCTCGGGGAGCTGTGACGTAGAACCACCTCCGCTGCCATAGATTGGACACCTCCGGGAAAAAGCCCTCTGGCCATGGGGCATTGGCGTTCCTGCTTATTGCAGCGCCTCCACACTCCGCGTGTTGCCCCTCGATCACCTTCGGCTTTACATTGAAGGTCTTGAGCCATAAGCCGAAATGTGGGGTGATATGGAGGAAGGCTTCACACACGATGATAAACGACGAGATGTGCAGGATGGAATCCGGAGCCAGATCGTGAAAATCTAGCCCGTAATAGAACATGAGCCCTCTCACGAAGGGATCGAGGGTAATGCCTAAGCCTCGGAGGAAGTGAGAAACGAATACAACGCTCTCATTGGGTTCGGGAGTGGGGATGACCTGCCCTGGAGCAGGAAGCATGTGCTTGACATCGGCGGTCAGATATCTGGCCTCCCTGAGCTTCTCAATGTCCACCTTTGTGACAGAGGAGGCCATCCACCGACCTTGAAGGTTGGATCCGGACATGATTGGAGATTCTAAGTGCCTAAGCTTGAGCTTCGGGTGTTGGAACTCGAGATGCGGAGAGGCGCAAGCGTGGTAAGAAAGGGATAGGCATCGGCCCCTCTATAAAGGGGTGAATATCAAGCGTCCTCGGCGTGACCGTTTGGGACTTGCCTAAAATTGAGGAATCATACCAACAGGCGTAGTTGGGTTACCCACACACGTATTGATGAGAATCTCGCGATAAGGGGAACACGATCTGTGCTTCGACAAGACATGCCAATAAAATCGCCTCGCAACACGTGTAGTGGCAGGCCGGGAGAAACGATTCATAGTAACCGGACAATGGCGTGATGTCATGCTAGGAAAAACTGTCAGCAGATTGGATATATGGAATATTATGCTCTCTACGGTGGTATATGGAATTTATTTTGCAGAGCCGGACACGATTCATATGTTCGAAGCTTATCTTGGAGTATTCGGACATGGAACCCGCCTTGCAATGCCGAAGACTCTGCGCGCCGGACTCATCGTCATTGAAGCCTGGTTCAGGGGCTACTGAGGGAGTCCTGGATAAGGGGGTACCCGGACAGCCGGACTATATACTTTGGCCGAACTGTTGGACTATGAAGATACAAGATTGAAGACTTCGTCTCGTGTCCGGATGGGACTCTCCTTTGCGTGGAAGGCAAGCTTGGCGATTCGGATGTTAGATCTCCTTCTCTGTAACCGACTCTGTGTAACCCTAGCCCCCTCTGGTGTCTATATAAATAGGATCGTTTAGTCCGTAGGACAGGAACAATCATAATCATAGGCTAGCTTCTAGCGTTTAGCCTCTACGATCTCATGGTAGACAAACTCTTGTAATACTCCTATCATCAAGATCAATCAAGCAGGAAGTAGGGTATTACCTCCACCAAGAGGGCCCGAACCTGGGTAAAACATCGTGTCCCCTGCCTCCTTTTACCATTAACCTTAGATGCATAGTTCGGAACCCCCTACCCGAGATCCACCGGTTTTGACACCGACAGAGGGTCCCACTAGACCTCCTAGTCCTAGTCGGCTCCCCCCTTTCCTTCCAACAGAGACGGGAAAGGGGAAAGAGGGGGAGAGGGAGAAGGAAAGGGGGGCAGCGCGCCCCAACCCCTTGTCCAATTTGGACTACCATGGGGGGGCGCCACCTCTTGTGGCATGCCTCCTCCTCTCCACTATGGCCCATGAGGCCCATTAACTTTCCCGGAGGGTTCCGGTAACCTCCCGGTACTCCTAAAAATTCTTGAATCTTTCCGGAACCATTCCGGTGTCCGTCTATAACCTTCCAATATATCAATCTTTACCTCTCAACCATTTCGAGACTCCTCATCATGTCTGTGATCTCATTCGGGGACTCCAAACAACCTCCGGCCACCAAAACACATAATTCACATAATACATATCTGATGTCTACTATGCAACTTTATTCTTGTAGACTCGTGTTGGGCCTCCAAGCCTAGTGTTTTGTAGGACAGTAGCAATTTTCCCTCAAGTGGATGACCTACGGTTTATCAATCCATGGGAGGTGTAGGATGAAGATGGTCTCTCTCAAGCAACCCTGCAACCAAATAACAAAAAGTCTCATGTGTCCCCAACACACCCAATACGATGGAAAATTGTATAGGTGCACTACTTCGGCGAAGAGATGATGATAAAAGTGTAATATTGATGGTAGAAATATATTTTTATAATCTGAATAAATAAAAACAGCAAGTTAGCAAATAGTAAATGGGCACAAAAACGGTGTTGCAGTGCTTAAAATGAGGCCTAGGGTCTATACTTTCGCTAGTGCAACCTCTCAACAATGCTAACCTAGTTGGATCATATGATTATCCCTCAAAGTGCAATAAAGAATCACTCCCAAGTTCCTATTAGCGGAGAACAAAAGATAGGAATTGTTTGTAGGTCACGAAACTACCTCAAAGCTAGTCTTTCCGTTCGATCTATTCAAGAGTTCGTACTAAAATAACACAAATCTATTTTTTCCATTCGATCTATCCTAGAGTTCGTACTAGAATAACACCAAAGCAAATTCATATTCATAATACTTAATCCACACAAAGAACTATAAAGAGACCCCAAATTTTCTGTTGGAGAAAAACGTGCATCAACCCCTATGCATAGAATTACCCCAATATCACCGCGGGAATCTGCGAGTTGAATGCCATAACACATATCAAGTGAATAAATAAGATACCTCATTGTCACCTCAAGTATTCATATTGCAAGACATATATCATATGTTCTCATCTCTGAATATTCAATCCGACAAGACAAAACTTTGAAGGCTAAAGATTCAATACATCATAACAAGAGTATAGAGGGGAGAAACATCATATGATCTGACTATATTAACAAAGCCCATGATATAGATCACGAGAGAGAGATCAAACACATAGCTACAAGTACAAACCCTCATCCCCGAGGGTGGACTACTCCCTCCTCATCGTGGTGGCCGCCGGGATGATGAAGATGGCCACCGGAGATGATTCCCCTCTCCGGCAGGGTGCTGGAACGTGGTCTAGATCGGATCTTGTGGATACAGAGGCCTTGAAGCGGCAGAACTTCTGATCTAGGGCTACCCTGAAGGGTTTCGAAATATTTGGGAATTTATAGTGCAAAGAGGGGGTACGGGAGGCCACCAAGGTGGGCACAACCCACCTGGGCGCGCCCTGCTGGGTTGTGCCCCCTCGGGGCACCCCCCCAGGTGTAGCTCAGGCCCATTGGGTTCCTTATGGTCCAAAAAATCTCCAAAAAGTTACGTGGTGTTTGGACTCCGTTTGATATTGATTTCTTGCGATGTAAAAAACAAGCAAAAAGCAGCAACTGGCACTGGGCACTGGGTCGATAGGTTAGTCCCAAAAAATGATATAAAGTTGCTATAAAATGATTGTAAAACACCCAAGAATGATAAAATAACAGTATGAATACTTCATAAATTATAGATACGTTGGAGACGTATCAATATTGACATCAAATGTTAAGCGTGCAGACCCTACGGGTTCGAGAACTATGTAGACATGACCGAGACACCTCTTTGGTCAATAACCAATAGCGGTACCTGGATGCTCATATTGGTTCCCACATATTCTACGAAGATATTTATCGGTTGAACCGCAATGTCAACATATGTGTAAGTGCATCTAGTGCCCCTTAGTGATGTTGGTGTATTGAAGACTTATAGGTTAAGAGACTGATGCGTTTGTGAGTGTATACAGGTCTATAAGTCTATGAGGAGTTTGATATTTACAGAGAAAGTCGACCCCTAAAAATGAAGTTCTTCGACTGAAGACTTTGGATTTCTGAAGACTTTCTGAAGACTTTGAAAGTGAAGAAATTGGTGTGACCTTGAAGACTTGGAAATCATTCAAGGAATATGAAGCATGATGACTTTGTTTTTTGTTGTTTCATTTTCTCTTTCTTGATTCATAGGAAACACCGTACTGTTAAAGGGGGTCGAGGAAATACTAAGGAAAAATTTCCATTTGATGCTCAACTCAAAATCCTACACCTACCAATCCCTTCGAGTGAAGCCATTGGAAATCTCATACAGTTCAGTCAATTTCTTCAGTGACAGAGACGAAGTTCTTCTGGTCGCTAAGGAATTTGTTCTGACTGAGGAGTTAGGAATTCGCCAGTGCAGATTGCCTACATAGTGAGGAACATGATAGCCCTGAGGAATTTGAGAGTCATAATTCCGACCGTTGCTGTGCTACGCGCCAGCTATCCCAAAATATCAACCCACCTAACGGTCATATTATTGAAGGGCATTTATGTCTTATCATGTCGGGCTACTCCCTAGGCTATAAATAGCCGCCCCCTACAACCACTAGCTGGTTGGCTGCTCCGGGAGAAACTGACACTTGTCATTTGAGAGCAACCCATCCTCCGAGGACTTTGAGCGAAAATCATCAAGTGAGGAAAACCCAAACCCAAACACCTTCAAACCCAAAGTGATTGATCATCACTGAAGAGATTGATCCTGCCTGGATTCGATGCTTGTTTCCTTTGAATACTGTGCTTCTTCTAGACGGTTAGGCATCAAGGTCTAGAGCATCCAAGAGGAATTGTGGATCGCCGAGTAACCGAGTTTGTGAAGGTTCGGAAGGCACCTGAAGACTTACCACGAGTGATTGGGCGAGGTCTGTGTGACTTTAGCTCAAGGAGAATCTGGTGAGGACTGTGTGTCCGGGACTATGTGTCCTTTGGTTTAGATCCCTAGCCGCTCCAACCAGATGTACAACTGAGACAGCAGTTGGAACTGGTCTACCAAATCATTGTCTTCACCAAGCTTACTGGTTCTATTTCCTTAACTCTTTCAATTCTTCATTTCACCTATTGTGTGCTTGTTCATATCTGTTTGAAGACTTTGACTGAAGACTTTCTCAATTTCCCCAGTTCAATTTCTTCAGTCTATTTGTCTTCATCTTGTGTTATCCTGTGTTTACGCTTTCTGTACTCTGTGCTTGTCTTCATTTCATCATGATGACTATGCTTGTGTTCTACCATGTTTACTTTTGAGTACTTATTCCACTGCAAGTAGTTCTTCGCTTAGGAATTTCCTCACCCTGAAATTCCTCAATGAAGAATTCATAAAAATCGCCTATTCACCCCCCTCTAGTCGATATAACGCACTTTCAATTGGTATCAGAGCAAGGTACTCCCTTGTTCTGTGTGATTTTGGTTTAACCACCTAGAGTTTTAGTTATGTCGACCACATGTATGATCAAGGTCTCTGCCGGGTGTCCTACCTTCGATGGGACGGACTACCCCTACTGGAAGAATAAGATGCAAATGCATCTTGAGGCAATTGATAACGATCTCTGGTATGTTGTGGAAAATGGTGTTCCCTCAGTCACACCTTCTCTGAACGCTACTGATGTGAAGAGATTCAAGCAACTTGATTCTCAAGCGAAGAACATCATATGTGGCCATCTGAGAAAAGGGCAGTATGGAAGAGTGAGTGCTTTGGAAACTGCTAAGCTTATCTGGGATAGGCTGTCCAAAGTAAATGAAGGAGTCTCAACTCAACGTGACTCTCGTGTTGGCGTTCTTCGCAATCTCTTCAACCACTTCAAAAGACTCGACAATGAAAATTTTCAGCAAACCTTTGATCGCCTCACTGACATCTCAAATGAGCTTCAAGCACTTGGTGCCACTGACATCACCGATGATGAGATGGTGAAGAAATTGCTGAGATCACTTGATTCTTCATTTGATAATCTGGCACTGATGATTCAAGAGTGTGCTGATTACAAGTCACTTGATCCTGCTGATATCCTCGAGAGGCTAAACACTCATGAGTTCCAGCTTGCTGAGAAGAGAGATCTCTATGGTTTGAGCTATGGAAAACCACGTGCTCTGAAGGCCAAGGCAGTCTCTGAGTCTGAAGATGAAGACTCTGGTAGCAGCCTTGGTGATCCTGATGAACTGAGCCAGGAACTAGCACTGCTCGTGAAGAAATTTCAGAAGTTCTCAAGACGTGGTCGCTTTGAAAAATCCTCAAGGAGCAATGATTCCTCATCCAGTGACTACAAGAAGAGGCTATGCCACAAATGCAAGAAGCTTGGTCACTACATTCAAGATTGTCCTCAGTGGGATAAGGAATTAAAGAAGAAGAAGTACAAGGATGACAGTTCTTATGATGCCAAGAAGAAGAAGAAATCTTCAAAGTCTTCATCATCAAAATCCTCAAAATCTTCATCTCATAAGAAGAGCAGCTCCAAGAAGGCTCGGGTATTCATTGGAAAGGAAATGGACTCTGAGGCTGAATCTGAGGAACATGAGGAAGAGGAGGCATCCGAGGAGTCCGAGTCTGGTGTGGCAAGCCTAGCTCTTGCTACTGCATTTGTCAGCAAGTCTATCTTCAACTCTAAAGAAAATGGCAACACCAACAATGCTGATGAAGGCAATGATGACTACGCTCCCACCTATTGCTTCATGGCAAAGGGTGCCAAGGATGATCAACCCAAAGCCAATGAGTGGGTCCTCGATAGTGGATGTACGAATCACATGACTGGTGACAAGAATCTATTTATGGCTGCTCCCTTATCATCGTCGCATCTGAAGCATGTCATCTTCGCTGACAAAGGCAAAAGTTGGGTATTGGGTCTAGGTAAGGTTGCGATGTCAAAGGATAGACACATGGACAAAGTCATGCTTGTTGAATCCTTAGGATACAACCTCATGTCTATCTCAATGCTTTGTGATCTCGATATGGTTTTTGTCTTTGGCAAATACCATTGTGTTGTGATCTTGGAAGCTGACAATTCCAAAGTCTTCGAAGGCTTTAGGAGAGGAGACTTGTACATTGTTGATTTCTCTACAGGACCACAACCGGCCGTGTGCCTACTTGCAAAAGCTTCAGAAGGCTGGCTATGGCATCGACGACTTGGTCATGCTGGCATGAGGAATTTGCACACACTTGCAAAGAAGAAGCATGTCATTGGCATTGAGAATGTCAAATTCTTCAAGGATCATTTATGCAGAGCCTGTGAAGCCTGAAAGATGACAAAGGCCAAGCATCCAGCTAAGACTATCATGACTACCGTACCACTCGACCATTTGAATTGCTTCACATGGATCTCTTTCATCCTAATCATTATTCTGCAATTTTAAATGATGCAACTCAATATGGCTTTGTTATTGTTGATGATTATTCTCGTTACATATGGGTGCACATTGTCACTTACAAACATGAGGTGCAGGAAGTCTTCAAACGATTTTCCTCGAGGGCTTCAACCAACTTTGGTGTGAAGATCAAGCACATCAGTAGCGACAATGGAACTGAGTTCAAGAATTCCAGTCTTGATGGCTATGTTGATGAACTTGGTATTACTCATGAGTTATCTACTCCTTATACTCCTCAGCAGAATGGCATCGTGGATCAAAAGAACAGAACTCTTGCTGAGATGGCTTGCACTATGCTTGATGAATACAAAACACCTCGTCATTTCTGGATTGATGCAATTGATACTGCGTGCCACAACATCAACAGAGTATATCTTCACAAATTCTTCAAGAAGACTGCTTATGGAATCCTCACTGACAAAAACCCCAATGTGAGTTATTTCATAGTCTTCGGTGCTAAATGTTGGATTAGAGATCCTCATCACACTTCCAAATTTTCATCGAAAGCACATGAGGGTTTTATGCTTGGTTACGGAAAGGACTCGCACACCTACAGAGTCTTCAACAGCGTTCTTCACAAAGTTGTTGAAACTGTAGATGTGTGGTTTGATGAAACTAATGGCTCGCAAAGAGAGCACCTACCTTCTGTGATAGATGAACCAGCACCTGAGGAATCTATCAAGTTCAAGGCTACTGAGGATATCATTCCTACCGAAGAATCTGCTGAAGAATTCACTCCAGAACGTGAAGAACGTCGAGCTGGAGCACCTGAAGAAAATGGTGCTAAGGAAAATGGTCCTGAAGAAAATGCGGATCAAATTCCTCGATGACAACCAGCTCATCCTCGCATTGCAAACGAAGTGCATGTCGAGAAAATCATCGATGACATTGAAGCACCATGTCCTCTCACACGCTCAAAAGCTTCACATTTGTCTAACTTTTGTGGGCACTTTGCTTTTGTCTCTATCGAGCCCATTATGGTAGATGAAGCATTTATGGAGCCTGAGTGGATTCAAGCTATGCAAGAAGAATTACATCAGTTCGAGCTCAATAACGTTTGGGAACTGGTCAATCGTCCAGATCCTCACAAGCACAACATCATTGGCACAAAGTGGATCTACCGCAACAAGCAAGATGAAAACGGCCTTGTGGTGAGGAATAAGGCACGACTTGTAGCTCAAGGCTACACATAGGTTGAAGGAATTGATTTCGATGTAACTTTTGGACCTATTGCTGGACATGAGGCTATTCGCATATTACTCGCTTATGCTAACCATCATAATATCACTTTATATCAAATGGATGTGAAAAGTGCATTCCTCAATGGTAAGCTTGAGGAAGAAGTATATGTTTCTCAACCCCCAGGTTTTGAAGATCCAAAGCATCCTAACAAAGTCTTCAGACTCAACAAGGCCCTGTATGGCCTCAAGCAAGCCCCTCGGGCGTGGGATGATACTTTGAAGGAATTCCTCATGAAGAAAGGCTTCAAACCCGGTTCACTCGACCCAACTCTTTTCACTAAATCTTATGATGATGAATTGTTTGTGTGCCAAATATATGTTGATGATATTATCTTTGGCTGTACTGACCAACATTATAATGATGAATTTTCCTATATGATGAGTGAAGAATATCAAATGTCTATGGTGGGACAATTGAAATTCTTTTTAGGTCTTCAAATTCGTCAACAGCGCAATGGCATGTTCATATCTCAGGAGAAATACCTCAAGGATGTATTGAGGAAATTCAGCATGCAAGACTACAAAGGGGTCAAAATTCCTATGCCCACAAGTGTCCATCTATGCACTGATGATAATGGTATCGACTTTGATAAAAAGGTATACCGCTCCATGATTGGCTCTTTATTGTACATATGTGCATCTAGGCTAGATATTATGCTTATTGTTTGCATGTGTGCCCGATTTCAAGCTACACCGAAGGAATCACACCATAAGGCTATGAAGCATATTCTTTGATATCTAGCTCACACACCAACACTTGGATTATGGTACCCCCAAGGGCTCGGCTTTTGATCTTGTTGGATATTCAGACTCTGACTATAATGGTGACCGTCTGGACTGCAAGTCAACATCTGGCACATGTCATTTCCTCGGACGATCTTTGGTCTGTTGGTCCTCGAAGAACGGAACTGCGTACCGCTCTCCACTGCAGAAGCTGAGTACATAGCTGCTGGATCGTGCTGTGCTCAATTACTATGGATGAAGCAAACACTCAAGGACTACGGCGTCAACATGAAGAATGTGCCTCTCTACTGTGACAATGAGAGTGCAATCAAGATTGCTCATAACCCAGTTCAGCACTCGAAGACAAAGCACATCCAGATTCGTCGTCATTTTCTTCGTGATCATGTGTGGAAGGGCGACATCTCTATTGAGCATGTACGGACTGAAGAACAGCTAGCCGATATCTTCACTAAGCCCTTGGATGAGAAGAGATTTAGCAAGTTGAGGTGTGACCTAAATATCCTAGAATCTTCGAATGTTCTTTGAAAAGGACACTCATCCTAACACCTATGCAAAATTGATGACTTAGATGACTTAGACTAGCCCTCTAAGTGTGAAGAAATTAACAAAGAAATTGACTCTCAAAGCCCTACGACAATTGTACGCGGTGTCTGAAGTCAGCTTTCTTATACGGCGGGTTTCGCCACCACCAAAAGTTGAAAATCTTCAATTTGAGTTTTTCCTCAGTTTTTTGAAATTCCTCAGTTTTTCAAATTCTTCAACTTTGCATTGTCTTCACTATTTCCATCGTTTTTCTTCATTATATATATATATATATATATATATATATGTCGTCTATTCTACAATTGATGATAGAATAATATTCTGCAATAATCGCGTACTGCCCGGAATAAAGATCTGGTACTGCTTCTGCATAACACAACCGTACTTCTTTTTCGTAAAGTCGGTACTGCTCTTCTGTACTTGCATAGTAATTCACTAATAGATTCTAAATCGTTAATCGGAATTGCACGAATGATATACCATTGGAAAGCTACAGAAAATCCTCAACTCTTATATATTGTAACTTGCTTCACTTTTTTATTTTTATTTTATGAATTTTCAAAAAACAGAAATCATAACAAGCTGAATGAAAAGTGTTTCGAACGAAATTCTTTTAACCACTTATCCAAATGTAGAAAATGATATACCGTTGAAAAGCTACTGAAATTTACAAACATTTTCATGTTTTAAGTTTTTTCAAATTTTGCACAATTTTGGACCAGTTTTGAAAATACTAAAAATCTGTTTTATTAAAGGGATAATTAATTTGGTGCCCTTAGTTGTGTCCCACTCGGCAGTTTTACCCCTAATTTCAAAAAACCCTTGGCCTTGCCCAAGTGTGTTTGGTCCCTTTATGCTTTTGCCCTTCCGTTTCAATTCCGTCCAGTCAAAGGGGTTTGACCATTAGTCAGACATTTTTCTGGACCATTTTGCTCCTCCTTACGTGTTGGCTCTGACCAGTGAAATAGGGCAACTGGATTAGTGGGTCCACCTGTCATAGAGTGAAAAAGGCCTCTATCCCAGCCCCAATCCCTCGCTCCCTCCTAGATAGCGCCGCTGCCAGAAGAGGATGCGTGTCGTGCCAGCCGATCCGGCGCCTACCCAGGCCACTGCACCACTGGATCACCGCCGGCGACGACAGCAGGACCCCGCCGCCCTTCTCCTTTCTTTTTCCCCCTTTATTTGTTCTCGTCTGAGCGCCCCGCCGTTCTCCCGCAGGTTCAAGGCACCATGGCCATGGCGCTCTGAGCCCCAGGACGAAAACAATTGCCCATCTGCCTTGCCGCCGGTCGCGAGCACCTCCCCGGCCTCTGTCCTGGTCGGATCCGGTCCATAACGAGCCTCGGCCGCATCCACCCTTCTCTCCACCGCGTCCGCATGCCCCATGCCGATCCGGGCCTCCCCTGCATCTATCGCCGCCTGTAGCGAGCACCTCCCCAACCTCCGTCCCGGCCGGATCCGGTCCATCCCGAGCCTCCCGCGGCCGGATCCACCCTTCTCTCCACCGCGTCCGCATGCCCGATGCATATTCCGGCCTCCCCTACATCTGTCGCCGCCCCTTGTAGTTGACCTTGCCCGACGCCGCCTCGTGCCCTCCGGCCGAGCTCGCCAACTCGCCGGCCTGCCCCGACTTTTCGACGGCAATTGCTCACCATCGCTGCTATTGTTTGCCCGGCGGCAGAGAGAGGAGAGGGGATAGGAGAGAGAGAATAATTTTCCTATTTGGCTTTTTTCTTTTCTATGTGGCTGGGACCCACTTGTAAGCGTCATGTTTTTTCTCTTTATCTTTTCATTGGACTTGTAAGGAGGGGCAAACTGGTCCAGAGAAATATCTCTCTAACGGTCAAACGCCTTTGACCAAACGGAATTGGGACGGAAGGGAAAAAAGCATAAGAGAACCAAACGCACTTGGGCTAGACCAAGGGTTTTTGAAAACTAGGGGCAAAACTGCCGAGTGTGACCCAACTAGGGGTATAAAATCAAGTATCCCTTTATTAAAAGATGATCATGGATCATTTTTGGATATCGAAATGATGCAAATGATATGGCATTGGAAAGGTACTGAAATTCACATCTTTTTCGTGTATTAATGTTTTTCAAATTTTACATAATTTTTGAGCAGTTTTGAAAATACTGAGATTCATTCAAAATAGACGAACATTAATTATATATTAATTTTTTGACCACTTCTTGGAATAGCGCAAATGATATACCGTTGGAAAGCTACTGAAATTTACAAACATTTTTTTACTGCCCGACAATAAAGAAGTTTCTGTACTTCTCAAAGTGATTAAATTGTACTGGCCATAATTTTTTTTCCAGAGAACTCAAATTCCCTCCACATATACCTCTGTACTTCTGTGGAATATGAGTTTCTTACTGCCCGATAATAATAATAATAATAATTGTACTCCTCAAAATGAATAAGTTGTACTGCTCGGACTTATTTTAAAAGAACACAATTTTGCCTTGTACTTCTGTGGAATACGAGTTTCGTACTGCTCTGCAATATTTTTTTTGTATTACTCAAAATGATTAAATTGTATTGCTCGTAAATTATTTTACATAAGTCAGTTTCCTTAGACATGTATCTTGTACTTCTTGGGAATATCAGTTTCATACTTCTTGATCTTATAGGGTTTGTACTTCTCAATTACACAATTTTTATTAAGGCTAGTTTTGCATTTTTATCTGCACTGCTGCTTCAAGATATTCTGTACTGCTACTCTTCACTACAGAGAACCTTTTTGCACTTCCCTAAGCTTGCTAATTCCACAGCTCCAGGCAGCAGCTGCAAAAGGTGAGTACCAAATTAGCATAAAGGACACCCTGTATTGCTACTTCAAACTACTCGGTACTTCTCGCCGTGTAACTATGGTACTGCCTCCCTAGCAGGAATAATTCTCAGTAGGTACTTCCTCGCTCGCATGCTGTACTGCTCTGTACTTCTACCTAAATATTGTATGTACTTCCCATTACTGCTACCTTTGTACTTCCCGTAATTCTCCACTCAGGAGGTCAAAATTTCATTCAATCTCCTCGTCGCCCGTCGGAGTAAAAAGAATGCCACAGAATGCCTCGATGAAGAGAAGTACATTTTTACCATCGCACCTCTCGCTGGAGAAGGAGCTCGTGCTTGTGCTCGACGTTGGAACCCGTAATATCCCCGCACCCGTAGAATACGAGTTTCGTACTGCTCTGCAATAATTTTTTTTGTATTACTCAAAATGATTAAATTGTATTGCTCGTAAATTATTTTACATAAGTCAGTTTCCTTCGACATGTATCTTGTACTTCTTGGGAATATCAGTTTCATACTTCTTGCTCTTATAGGGTTTGTACTTCTCAATTACACAATTTTTATTAAGGCTAGTTTTGCCTTTTTTATCTACACTGCTGCTTCAAGATATTCTGTACTGCTACTCTTCACTACAGAGAACCTTTTTTGCACTTCTCTAAGCTTGCTAATTCCACATCTCCAAGTAGCAGCTGCAAAAGATGAGTACCAAATTAGCATAAAGGCCACCATGTACTGCTACTTCAAACTACTCGGTACTTCTCTCAGTGTAACTATGGTACTGCCCCCCTAGCAGGAATAATTCCCAACAGGTACTTCCTCGCTCGCATGTTGTACTGCTCTGTACTACTACCTAATTATTGTATGTACTTCCAATTACTGCTACCTTTGTAGTTCCCGTCGAACACCTCGATGGTAGGGATACACAGGCTACTACCAGTCTATTTCGCGCCGCTTGAGCTAATCCGCTACGCTGGGGCGCGCCTCCGCCCGACGCCCTATACCGCCGCCATCCATGGAGATCTCCCTGGACGCGCTGCTAGGTGTACAGAGGCACGGGGAGGACCTAGCCTACCACCTCGCACAGGGCGTCTTGGGGCTGCTCCTCCACCTCCATGTGCAGACGCCGCAGCTCCCGTGGCCTGCCCCGCCGCTCAATCTCCTCCCCTTTGACATCGAGCTCCCCGCCGCCCCCTTCGCGGTCGGCGTCGACCTCCTGGCCGTGGCCATCGCGTCCTTCGTGGAGTTGATGTCCTCTACAACATTCACTTATTGCTATTTCTTCAAGTTGATCTTCTGTGCTAAGTGAATGTGATCGGACCCTTCCCCCTCTATGCTAAACTCAATCTACTCTTTTCACAAATTCTTCATGTGCGTTCTGTTTGAAACTCGTTCAAAATCTTCACTGCGTCCTTGTCAGCTGAAGAAATTGTGAACGGAACTTTTAACTTATTTATCTAAATTTTTGGTTTTGCCGCTCAAACTGTTTCGCATTCCATGATAATACTTATCTATTCACCCACGATCTCACGATCTCCAACTCACAGTACGTGGGTGACACTATAAATACCCCAGCCTCTTCCTCACTTCGTTTTTCCTCCGCTCGTTCTCACTCCCGCTCGAGCTTCTCAAACCCTAGCGTCGCCGCTACTTCATCGTTGCCGGTGAGGAAGAGCTTCACTACCTCGACCTCGTCGCCGTCGTACTCATGCCGGTTGTGGATTTCTTCACTCCGCAGCCGTCGTAGATGTCTTCCTGTGCCGAGTTAGGGCGTGGAAGATCTGAACTGACAAACTTCATGAGGGGGTCCCGGATTAGGGGTGTCCGGATGACCGGACTATAACCTTTGGCCGGACTCCTGGACTATGAAGATACAAGATTGAAGCCTTCGTCCCGTGTCCGGATGGGACTTTCCTGGGCATGGAAGGCAAGCTTGGCGATACGAATATGTAGATCTCCTCCCATTGTAACCGACTCTGTGTAACCCTAGCCCTCTCCGTTGTCTATATAAACCGGAGGGTTTTAGTCCGTACGACGAACAACAATCATACCATAGGCTAGCTTCTAGGGTTTAGCCTCTCTGATCTCGTGGTAGATCTACTCTTGTACAACCCATATCATCAATATTAATCAAGAAGGAGTAGGGTTTTACCTCCATCGAGAGGGTCCGAACCTGGGTAAAAACACCGTGTCCCTTGTCTCCTGTTACCATCCGCCTAGACGCACAGTTCGGGACCCCCTACCCGAGATCCGCCGGTTTTGACACCGACATTGGTGCTTTCATTGAGAGTTCCTATGTGTCGTCATCTTTAGGCCTGATGGCTCCTCCGATCATCAACAATGACATGGTCCAGGGTGAGACTTCTCTCCCCGGACAAATCTTCGTATTCGGCGACTTTGCACTGCGGGCTAACTCGCTTGGCCATCTGGAGCAGATCGAAAGCCACGCCCCTGGCCATCAGGTCAGATTTGGAAGTTTGAACTACACGGCTGACATCCGCGGAGACTTGATCTTCGACGGTTTCGAGCCACAGCCGTGCGCGCTGCACTGTCACGGCGGGCATGATCTAGCTCTGCCGCCGAACAGTGCCCAGGAGGCCGCCCCAGTGTCCGCTCCGACCCTTAGCTCGGAGCCGACTGCACCAATCGAGGGCGGGTGGCTGGACACCGCCTCGGGGGCTGCAATCTCTATGACGATCGAGCCGAACACTAGCCTTGTCCTTTACGAAGCTCATGACTCCAAGGTGCCGGACTCCTTTCCGGACTCCGAACCTTCCGCACCCCTGCTGATCAAACCCGATTGGGCGCCGAACATGGAGTTCGCCGCCGCGGACATCTTTCGGCACTCGCCCTTCGGCGACATTCTGAATTCACTAAAGTCTCTCTCTTTATCAGGAGAGCCCTGGCTGGAATATGGTTAGCGGGGTTGGGATGCGGACGACGAAGAAACTCAAAGCCCACCCACCACCCACTTCGTAGCCACTATCAATGATTTAACCGACATGCTTGACTTCGACTTCGAAGACATCGACGGTATGGACGACGATGTAGGAGACGAACAGGAACCAGCGCCTATAGGGCACTGGACAACCACCTCATCTCACGATGTATACATGGTGGACACACCTAAAAGAAAAGACGACGAGGAGCAAAGGGACGCAACAAGGGATTGTTCCCTCGAAAAGCGGTCAAAGCGGCGGCGTAAGCGCCGCCCCAAACCCCACCTTGACAGAAACAGCAGCCATACAGACCCAGCCACAGAGCAGGAGGAACCGGCGGACGACGAACATGCCATTGAGCAACCGTCCGAACAGGGCAACTTGGGTAAACGAACCAAACAACCCGTCATTGGCGAAGATAATAGTCCGGACGACCTCACGCCGGACAAGTTGCTGGAGCAGAAGAACCTCCACAAAAGGCTCGTCGCCACTATGCACAGCCTGAAAAAGCACAAGCGGAAGATGCACTCAGAATCAGATGGGGCAAAGTACTCAACACCGAAGACAAATACGGCGACAGTCGCCACACAAAGAGCTATCCATAGCGAAAATTACTGCCGGAATTTGATGAGGAAGCCTTAGAGACCCCGCAATCAAAAAATATGGAAGCCACCCGGTCGGACAAACAACCCCATGGCCAACATAGAGCGGCAAATGGCGCCGCACACAAGCCGGCACGCGGTCTGCACGAGGATTCGCATCAAAAAGACGGCCCAGCTAGATCTATCTACAGGCCGAGAAAGCAAGCTCTAGTAAGCAATGCAACGCAACAAGTATCCGAACATCACGGCACAACCAAATATAGGGGTGCCACACACCCCCTATGTTTCACCAATGAGGTGCTGGACCATGAATTTCCAGCGCGATTCAAGCCCGTAAACATAGAGGCATATGACGGAACAACAGACCCTGGAGTCTGGATTGAGGATTATATCCTCCATATACACATGGCTAGAGGAGATGACCTCCACGCCATAAAATACTTACCTCTCAAGCTCAAAGGGCCAGCCCGGCATTGGCTTAAAAGCCTTCCCGAAAACACCATCGGAAGTTGAGAAGAGCTCGAGGATGCTTTTCAGGCAAATTTTCAAGGGACCTATGTCCGACCTCTGGATGCAGACGATCTAAGTCATATAACTCAACAACCCGGAGAGTCAGCCCGGAAACTCTGGAACAGATTTCTTACTAAAAAGAACCAGATAGTCGACTGTCCGGACGCCGAAGCCTAAGCAGCTTTCTAACACAGCGTTTGAGACGAATGGCTTGCCAGACACCTCGGCCAAGAAAAGCCAAGAACAATGGCCGCATTAACAAGCCTCATGACCCGATTTTGCGCAGGAGAGGATAGCTGGTTGGCAAGAAGCAGTACCAGCAACCCAAGTACATCCAAAGTCAGGGATGGAAATGGGATATAGCGACGTAGCAAGGACCAGCGCTGAACCAAGGGAAACAGCCCGAAGAGCGCGACAGGCAATGCCAGATTCAAAAGCTCTCGGCAGAATCAGAAAAAGCTGCCCTTCAAGGATAACAAGGACGAGCTATCCAACCTAAACAAAATCTTGGACAAAACATGCCAAATCCATAGTACTCTCGGGAAGCCTGCAAACCATACCCACAGAGATTGTTGGGTCTTCAAGCAATCCGGCAAACTTAACGCCGAACACAAGGGGCTCGACACACCAAGCGAGGACGATGACGAACCCCACAAGCAGAGCACCGGAGAACAAAAGAAGTTCCCATAATAAGTCAAAATAGTAAACTCACTTCACGTGACAAAAGGGAAAAACAAAGTGGCGCCTATAGAGATACGCGCCATGCGGCCTGTCCAAGAGGAGTCCCGCCACTGGTTGTTCAAACCAATCACCTTCGACCACCAGGATTACTCTAGAAGTATCCGGAATGCAGGCTCGACTGCCTTGATATTAGATCCTATAATTGACGGACTCCACTTTACAAAAGTCCTAACGGACGGCGGCAGTTGTCTAAACCTGCTATATCGGGACACAATCTGCAAAATGGGGATAAACCCAACAATAATTTGCCATGACAACACTTCCTTTCAAGGTGTAACGCCAGGCCCAGATACCCATTGTACGGGTTCTCTCCTGTTGGAAGTTATGTTCGGCTCCCCTGACAACTTTCGTCGCGAAAAACTAACCTTCCACATCGCCCCATTTACAAGTAGCTATCAAGCACTACTGGGACGCGAAGCTTTCGCCCGCTTTAACGCAATACCGCATTATGCATCCCTTACGCTTAAAATGCCCGGTCCACGAGGCATCATCTCATTAAAAGGAAATATCGAGTGTTCCTCGAGCGCAGAAGACTGTGCGGCTGCCTTGACAGCCACACATTAAACCGGCCTCACTAATCAAAGCACCTAAACAGGTCGTTCATACCCCGGACATGGCTAGACGAGTCCGGCGTAAACATACAAGGGGCTCCGCGCGTGTACAACATGAGACAATAAAGCTCAATTCTACCCATTTTCTAAATTATACTTTGTTTATTTAATATAACATAGATTTTCGCACGATCTTTTTCAACTAAGTTCCTCTCTTTTACAGATGAACACCGTGCTACACCCGTCCAGGATACGGCACAATGGAGACACAGGCGCAGACATGCAGTAGGGACCCGTTCCAAGGATTCTTTTCAGATTAAGACCCTGCGTAAACCTTTCTCACTATCTCTTGTTGATACACATCCCCCAGTTTCTTGTTATAACCGAGGAGGAGGCTGGCGTCTTGGCATGTGGCCACGTCAGAATTTTGCGCGTACCTGGACACCAGGGGCTTCTTACCAAGGGTGTTGTTCAGCCCGTTTCCATAAAGACCGAATACCTAAGGGAGTGTTCGGCGTCGCGAGTTTGGCCTTATATGCATCAGCTCCGAATCATGTCTTTGGTCAAATGTTGGGTTTGCCCGGCTCCTGTGTTTTGTTGCCTTATGTTCCACTCTATCGGCTAAGGCGGCACCAGGAGAACTACTGCGATTGTGCCCCGGTTCGGCCAGGCGAGCACCTTAGTAGAGAAAGTCGAAAACTGATTGTCATGATATAGCGTGAGACTGGTCAACCACTCGATGACCCGCCGAAATCTTTAGGATTCCTCCGCATTAACGAAGGGCCGTTTCCCGGCCAGGCACACACGCGCCCCAAGCTCGAGTGAGCGCGGTGCCCCTAGGGGCTATATAGTAGCCCCACTTTCAAACTCCTATGGCTAAGTGAAAGTGATAAAGCATTATAGTCTGTTTGCCTACTTCGCTGCACTATCACCTCCTTTGTAGGACCAAGACGTTGGATCAAGTGTGAAAGTGCGCCTTGTGCGAATACCCCCGCATTATATGCGTGGGGGCTAAAGCCAAAGACTGCCATCTTTCGGGTTATATACACATATACATTAACGGCCGCACAGGAGGTATTCCAATTCTTGAAACCACAAGTATAAAAAGCTTTTATATTCCATCGAAACATTTTTTTACAATAATACATGTTATTCGAACATAACATCCTTCGAGCACTGCATCTCTATTAAACGAGCGCCCTGCAGAACTTCCTGAAAATAGTGCTCGGCAGGTACTCGGCTTTCGTCCGAATCTTGCGATGTAAGAGCACTAGCCTTCATCTCCGCCGAGTATGTCTTGACAAGGGAAAGAGCCATCTATGCACCCTCTATGCACACCGACCTCTTCATTGCATTAATATATGGCACCGCACCGAGGAACTGCTGCACCAAGCTAAAATAACTCTCCGGCTCGGGCCTTTTCGGCCACAGATGACTCACGATATACTTCATGGCGAGTCCGGATAACCTATTCAGCTCCGCCCATGCGGCCAAACGATCGGTTAATGGAAGTGGGCGCTCTGGATTGTGGAACTGCGACCAAAAAAGCTTGTCCACTTCGTGGTCCTTCTGATCGCGGAAGTGTTCGGCCGCGTCCGCGGCACTCGCCGCCAAGTCCAGATAAGTGTTCGCCGCACTCCACTGCCGGTCCAACAGAGCGTATTTCGGATCCCCGAACTTCATTCGCAGCATAAAGGGCTTTCCAGTCGTGATATCTCCAGCCTGATGTAGCTCCTCCTTCATAGCTCTCATCGCAGAGCGAGTATCCTTGGCCTCGGTAGTGACCTTTTCTAGGTCCTTCTGTGCCACCCGATCTTCTTTTTCAAGAAGCTTGTAGCGGTCGGCGGCGTTCTTCAACTTTACGGCCATCTCGGCCATTTCCTTCTTGCTTTGGCAGTGAGCAGCCTGTTCGGCTTTGAGCTCTTCAGCCGCCTTTAAGGCAGCCGCATCGCTTTTTCGGGCCTGCTCCTTGGCTCGGGCAAGTTCCGCCCGAAGGTTCTCCATGGCAGCGGCACCATCTGCATCAAGCACACATGTTGTAAAGTACGGGCATCAAGCTCCTCTTACTAGGTGTCTTCAGAGAAATTACATACGTTGTGCCTCGTCCAGCCTCTTGTTGACAAGCGCGATGTCGGCATCTGCCACGTCAAGTTGCCGCTTTAGTTCGGCAAATTCATCAGTCCGGCTAGCCACCGAACACTTCGCCACCTACACAGGAAAGGCGACATATCATACCTGGGATTATGATCCACAGCGCCCCATCGTTTTTGACAACGCACCGAGTCTCAGGGACTACTATCTATATAGGGCGCATATTATATGCGGATCTATCAAAAGGTACATCATTTCGCGTACCTCAAAACCTGTCAGTAAACTCCTGATGGCCTCGTACAACCCGCTCTCCATGGATGAAATCCTTCCAATCACCGTATCCATCAGCGCACGGTCTTCTTCTGAGATAGACGCTCACCTGAGCAGATCCTTCAGCCCCTCCGACCGTGCACCGGACGGTGCCGGACTCGTCTGATGGCCTTTTTCGAAGGCCGGACACGGAGGGCCTTGGGGGGCCATACGACTGCCTTCCGGCCCTGCCGGATTCGGAGAAACCCTCTGTGACGACACCTCAGGGTCGCCCGCCTCGCAAGGAGGTACGCCAGGGGGAGGCGTTCCGCTCTCCATCATCTCCGGACGAAGATCCCCTAAAGATGAGCTCTGCTGAGAAGGGTTGAGATCCGAACTACAAGGTAAAATTTTGGTTATCTTCCTCAGAGATAGAACAGGGATGTCTCTCATTTTAAAACCTCCCTCTTTACTTACGACTCGGTGGAAAGCTGATCCCCTTGGGGGCGCAATGCGACCGGGACACCCCCGGCGCCGGACCCTCTGACAAAGATTTCTTCCCCCACTTTGAGGTCGTGGCCTTCGGGTCTTCAAAGGAGGTCCTCTTCTTCCCCTGGTTAGAGGAATTCTCGACTCCTCCTTTCCTGACAGCCTCCTTCGGGGAGGCGGTAGCTTCCTTGTTCCCCTCTTTGCCTTCTTCCAAAGGCGCAACCTCCAGCATCGTGGTTAACACGGGATCCGGCGTGGTCTCAGGGAGGGGGGCGGACACCTAATTTGCTTTGCTTTCGCTATCCACTCATGTTTAAGGGACAACTCTTTTAAGGGCGATTTTATGATAAATATACGGATAGCGAGTCCGGGTACAGGGCTACTTATTTGAGTATCCGGACGATTGCAGCTCAGACCTGTGTCCTCGGATGAATCCGAACACATTGCTTGTGATCCGAAGAACAATTTGTACATCTCCATGGGTGTTGCGCCCACAAAATGTTGGAGGGCTCGTGGTCCTTCCGGATTAAACTCCCACAGGCGGAGGGGGCGACGTTTGCAGGGCAGGATGCAGCGAATCAACATAACCTGCGTCACTATGGCCAGATTGATATCTCTTTCTAGGAGATCTCGAACGCGGCCCTGCAACAAGGGCACGTCCTTGGACGGCCCCCCAGTTAATCCCTTTATTGACCCATGACGCCAGCTGTGGTGGGGAACCCGAGCGAAAGGCAGGTGGCACCACCCATCTGGTGCCCCTAGGAGCTGCGATATAAAACCATTCTCATTGCCATAAGCTGAACTCCTCTTGAAAAGAGCCCTCGAGCCATGGAGCATCGGCATTCTTGCTTATAACAACGCCTCCGCACTCTGCATGCTGCCCCTCGATCATCTTCGGCTCTACTTTGAAGGTCTTAAGCCACAACCCAAAGTGAGGAGTAATACGGAGGAAGGCCTCGCACACGACAATGAATGATGAGATAGGGAGGATGGACTCCAGAGCTAAGTCGTGAAATTCCAGCCCATAATAAAATATGAGCCCCCTCACGAAGGGGTCCGCCGGGAAGCCTAGCCCCCGAAGAAAGTGAGACACGGACACCATGCTCTAACCAGGCTTGGGAGTGGGAATAACCTGCCCTTGAGTAGGCAGCCTGTGCAAGATTTCGCCGGTTAGATACCTGGCATCTCTTAGCTTTCACACGTCTTCTTCCATAACGGAGGAAGGCATCCACCGGCCTTGAAGGTCGGAACCGGACATCATCGAAGGTCTGAAGCGCCTGAATCTGGAGCTTTGGGTGTTGGAACTCAAGGCGAGAGGCGGATTTGATTGAAGATTGAGAGAAAGGAGTCGAGCCTTGGTCTCTTTATACAGAGGTTGAATACCAAGATCCCTCCCCGTGAGCGTTTGGGACTCGCCTTCGATTGAGGAGACATACCAACAGGCACGATTGGGTTACCTATGCCCGTATTGATGAGAATCCTGGAATAAGGGGACACGATCTCTGCTTTGACAAGACGTGCCAAGGAAACTGCCTCGCTAAACGCGCTGAGGTGGGACAGTAAAATGATTCGAATGAAGGCTTGGCCGTGGCATGATGTCACACTGCGGAATACGTCAGTATATTAGATTTATACAAATATTATTCTCTCTATGGTGGTATGTGGAACTTATTTTGCAGAGCCGGACACTATCCTTGTGTTCAAAATCTTCTATGAAGTATTCAGAGGAGGAACCCGCCTTGCAATGCCGAAGACAATTTGCGCGCCGGACTCGTCGTCATTGAAGCCTGGTTCAGGGGCTACTGAGGGGGTCCCGGATTAGGGGGTGTCCGGATAACCGGACTATAACCTTTGGCCAGACTCCTGGACTATGAAGATACAAGATTGAAGACTTTGTTCCGTGTCCGGATGGGACTTTCCTTGGCGTGGAAGGCAAGCTTGGTGATACAGATATGTAGATCTCCTCCCATTGTAACCGACTGTGTGTAACCCTAGCCCTCTCCGGTGTCTATATAAACCGGAGGGTTTTAGTCCGTAGGACGAACAACAATCATACCATAGGCTAGCTTCTAGGGTTTAGCCTCTCTGATCTCGTGGTAGATCTACTCTTGTACTACCCATATCATCAATATTAATCAAGAAGGAGTAGGGTTTTACCTCCATCGAGAGGGCCCGAACCTGGGTAAAAACATCGTGTCCCTTGTCTCCTGTTACCATCCACCTAGACGCATAGTTCGGGACCCCCTACCCGAGATCCGCCGGTTTTGACACCGACACTTCACATCTACACTTCCCAGTTCATCGTGTTCTTCATCAAGGGGTATTTAAAAGTTACTTTTACTGCCCACTTTGATTCAAATGTTTTCTTGAAAATCTTCAAAAGTGTTTATTCTTCAAATCTTCACACACTGAACACCGCACATGTCATCTGCTCTTGATTCGTTTCTCTAAGCAATAAATTTTCTTCAAGATTCCTCAATTGTGTGGATTTTTGATCTATACAACTCTGGAACCTAAGACATAGAACGCTTAGTGAAATTCTTCAAGACTCATCTGGTCAAATTCCTCAAACTTGTTCCTTTTAAAAAAAACTTCTGAGAATGCATATGACCTCTCCAAATTCCTCGCAACTATACTCTGTTCATAGGTACACATGTCCGCTGCTGAATCACTAGGTTCTCATCAACTTAACTCATTTGCAGCGTTCCTCAAAGAAAAGCTGCATACTTCTTCAGAAAATTCCATTGTTCATATTCCTCAGCTGAAGAAAATGGCTGACGGTAAGAAGCCACAGAAGGGTGGAAAAAGGCCTGAGGTCAATACTGCTTTTGAAATCCCCGATGACATATACAAGGATTATTGCACTCCTGATGAGGCCAAATTTGGCAAGGAGGACAAAAATCAGTGCAAGGTGCGCATACAAAGGATAGAGAGGAGATGGGCACGGGAATGGAGGGAGTACAGATATGTTACTCCCAAGTATATGAAGAAATTCGCTCTCAACCCTCCATGCCCAGGACCTCTGTTGAGACCTGGCTAATTGGCAGACCCCACCAGCCTCAAGCACGGTGAGGATTATCCTGATGAATGGGCAAAGCGCCAGGCCAAACTGTCAAAACAAGCAAAGGAAGCAGTGAGGAAATTTAATGAAGACTCTGCTGCTGCTACTACTATTGCTGAGGCCTCTGCTAGCAAACCGAAGAAGGCCATGGCTAAGAAGCCTGCTTTCAAGCCAAGTGCTTCAACCTCAATGCCCTCACGGCCAAGCTCCTCAGCAATGCCCTCACGGCCAGATTCTGCAATGCCCTCGCGGCCAATTCCTCAAACTGCTCCTCCTACAAAGTCTTCAGCTCCTCCATCAAAGTCCTCAGCTGCTCCAACCAAATCCTTTGCACCTGTGCATCTCGCCATGTGTCAAAGGACTACAGGCTTCTCAATTGCCTCAGGAGCATCTGCAAGTTCCTCTGCTGCACCAAATTCTTCAACTGGCCCCTCTCTACTGAAGAAAAAGGCAACTGCTGGACGAGGCCCTCAACCTAGTCCTCACAAGAAGCAGGTCGCCTTTCAAGTGCCATCTGATGATGATGAGGCTGATGATGAAGAACTTGCTGAAATCATCAGAGACAGGCAGGCTAGGGCCGCTAGAGCCAAAGGCAGCAATGTGCCAATGCTACTGGATCCAAAGTTGATCATAGACTCCATTGATCTATGGCACAAGGACCCAAACACTCCTTTGCCGGAGATGAACCTCACTCCTGGTCAAAGTCATGTTTGGACTGCCTTCATTGAAGAAGAAAAGTGGAAATTTGGAGAAGGTAGAAGACTGAAGAAAGCGCAGTACAAGAAGCAGCGCTACCTAAAGGACCATGTCCTCTCTCTTACCCCTGAACAACTCGTTGCCTTGCAAACTGAGATCAAGCAACTGAGTGATGAATTCAATCGCTACTATGCTGACTGGAAGGGTGCCAAGGTCCGATTCATCAACCTGATGAAGAAATTCACTTCAAGTGCTGCTGCTCCTGTGCACATTGAAGTCACTCCCGCTGAAGCATCTTCTCAGCCTACTAAAGAACATGCCAGCATCACTGATCAAAATCAGGTTGCTGAAGAAAATGAAAGTACCAGGGCTGATGACTGCATTCCATCCACTGATGAAATTGCCATGGCATCCACTAGTGGTGCGCCTGAAGAAAATGAAGAAGTCAGAGCAACTGCATCAGTTGTGCCTGAAGAAAATGAACCAAATTCTTCTGCTCCTCCTGCGCCTACACCAACTCCGATCCTTCCATCTGCATCAGATGCAAGGAAGACCAAGGCTGCAGAGCGTGCAGCTGTGAAGAAAAGGAAGGCATCAACTTCATCAGATTCTTCAGCTCCGAAGAATATGAAGCCTTTGACAAGCTCAATTGACAACCCAATTGATTCCATTCCTGTCTCAGTCATGCCATCAAAGGACCTTGTTCCTTTTGATGAAGATTATGTGATTCCAAGTAAATCCAATGAAGAGAATCCTTCTGCTGCTTCGTCAGAGCAGTTGGATGAAGAAATTGAAGTGGATGCAATCCCTTCAACACCTGTTGTCTCCTTGCCTATGCCTCAGTTTACTGCTGAAGAGGCCGGCGTTGAAGAAATGGAAGATGAGGACGTGGACATTGGTTGTACCACACCTGTGCTAAATGATGACTTTTGGGAAAATCAGCACCCCAACTCTCCCATGTTCACTCCACTTCAAGCAATTCCTCAGTCCCCTACTGCTACTAAAGTACAAATGGGATCCGAAGAACCTCATGCAACCCCATCTGTCCATGAAGAAATTCCAGCCACTAGTGCTGAAGAAATTGTAAATGAAGAATTGAAGACCCAGGCTGCAACTGAAGAAGAGCCTGAAATTCCTCAGCCCGAGGAACCTAAGATTGTGATTCCTGAGGTGGTGATGCAATTGACCGATACTCCTCACCCCAAGCCAAAGGATCCCTTCTCAAAGAAGCAGAAATTCAAGGTTGATGATTTTTCGAAGAGCATGTGTTCTTCACTGAATTCAACCCATATGACTCTACTCGTCTTAGAAGGAAGCGCTTCTAGACTGCCAGCCAGACCAACTTCTATTCTTCACTGCTTTTCAACAAGGACAAAGTCTCCGAACACGCGCATATTCCTCACGTGGATATGGAATCCATGCCTTGCTTCTCCCCAGTCCTCACAGTGATTCACGATGCAGGACTACCCAACTTTTGCACTGACATTGTTGATTGGAATGAAGAGCTTATTCTTCAGTTCTACGCAACGCTGCACATCACAAGTGATGCTGGTGATATCAACACTTGGGTGTTGGACTGGATGACCGACAATACCCATTATAAGGCACCGACCTCTGAATTACTTCATGCCCTGCCAATCAGTCCTCCACCTGAAGGTGCTCGTTGTCTGTACCAAGAACCTGAACTCACTGCTCATTACATGGAAGTGCTAATGAAGCCTTTGAAGCCCAGACAAGCCCCAAGGACTGAATTTCTCGTGAAGGACTTGTTGTATTTGCCAAGAACAGTCTATCGCATTCTGACAAAGACTTTGAGTCCTATCAAAGGCCACGACTCATCTAATGAGGACATTGTTGGCATCATGAAGAATCTGCTATTCAACATCATGCATGGCATTCCTATTAATTATCATGATTTCTTCATTAGGACTCTGGCAAATGTTGCACAATATCCGTTTGAGCTGAAGCCTTGTGCTCCTTGGATTATGAGATTCATCAGAACAAGGTCTTCACTCAACTACAAGGCTGACACTCTCAACCATGGCAGCTACTTGCCCCCTATTGAAGTCCTCAAGCGGACAGTTTCCTCAGCTGATGAAAAGGGCAAGGCCACTGCTATTGTTGATGAAGGCATTTGTCCATTGGATGGTAAGTTTCGCCAAGCTGCATCTTACTCCACCAATGATGACTCTGCCACTCACGATTCTGCTGCCAATGCACCCAAGTCGAATCCTCAAGCCACTGCTCCTCATGTGATGACTGACTGTGAACTGCTTCTTAGTCTTCACCAGAAGGTGGATCGAAACCACAAATGGGTTAAGCGTCAGTTTGGCTCTATTCTTCACAACATGACTTCTACACATAATGCAGTGAAGAAAAACCATTACTACCTCCATAAAGTCTTTGATCGCACCTGGGCTATTCTGTCACATCTCTATGGTGAAGAAGATCTGAACCAAATGGGTTTCAAGGAAGATTTTGACTGGTCTGCTCCTCCACCGAAGAGATTCAAGAAGGTCAAGGTTCCTCCCTTGGTCGCCAGTTCATATTCTTCATCACACGACACGGACGAGTATGAAGACTTGGACGACACTGCGGCAGGCCCTACAATGACACAAGACCCCAACAACACTGGCGCTCCTCCATCATCATGATATTCTTCAGGGGCGTTAGTCCTCATTTTCAACCCTTTTGGTCATTCGATGACAAAGGGGGAGAAATTTGAGTTAGTCTTCAAGCGGGTCTATCTTATATGGGCGTTTTTTTGCTAAGTTACAACTCTCGTTCTTCTAATGACTTTGCTGGATCGAGTTGTAATCTGAAACTCTATGGTGGCCTGATACTTTTGCAGAGTTCTTCTGCATGCTTATTCCTCATTAATATCATTCACGCATGCTAATTACATCAGTCACCATATTTCATCATGCATTTCAATTCCCTCATATATATGTCAAATGCGTGTATGAATTACAAGATATAGGGGGAGATCTCCATGATCATACTCTTCAAGTGTGCATTACTTCAAAAGCAAATTCCTCACTATGCACATCCTCAGGGGGAGTTCTTCTATATCTTGCTATCAAATTCCTCAATATCAGTATTTACACTTCATATGTTTATCCCCGTTGAAAACTTAACCTATATTGTCATCAATCACCAAAAAGGGGGAGATTGTAAGTGCATCTAGTGCCCCTTAGTGATTTTGGTGTATTGAAGACTTATAGGTTAAGAGACTGATGCGTTTGTGAGTGTACACAGGTCTATAAGTCTATGAGGAGTTTGATATTTACAGAGAAAGTCGACCCCTAAAAATGAAGTTCTTCGACTGAAGACTTTGGATTTCTGAAGAATTTCTGAAGACTTTGAAAGTGAAGAAATTGGTGTGACCTTGAGGACAAGGAAATCATTCGAGGAACATGAAGCGTGAAGACTTTTGTTTTCGTAGTTTCATTTTCTCTTTCTTGAGTCATAGGAAACACCGTACTGTTAAAGGGGGTTGAGGAAATACTAAGGAAAATTTTCCATGTGATGCTCAACTCAAAATCCTACACCTACCAATCCCTTCGAGTGAAGCCATTGGAAATCTCATACAGTTCAATCAATTTCTTCAGTGACAGATACGAAGTTCTTCTGGTCGCTGAGGAATTTGTTCTGACTGAGGAGTTAGGAATTTGCCAGTGTGGATTGCCTACATAGTGAGGAACATGATAGCCCTGAGGAATTTGAGAGTGATAATTCCGACCGTTGTTGTGCTACGCGCCATCTGTCCCAAAATATCTACCCACCTAATGGTCATATTATTGAAGGGCATTTATTTCTTATCATGTCGGGCTGCTCCCTAGGCTATAAATAGCCGCCCCCTACAACCACTAGCTGGTTGGCTGCTCCGAGAGAAACTGACACTTGTCATTTGAGAGCAACCCATCCTCCGAGGACTTGGAGCGAAAATCATCAAGTGAGGAAAACCCAAACCCAAACACCTTCAAACCCAAAGTGATTGAGCATCACTGAAGAGATTGATTCTGCATGGATCCGACGCTTGTTTCCTTTGAAGACTGATCTTCTTCCAGACGGTTAGGCGTCAAGGTCTAGAGCATCCAAGAGGAATTGTGGATCATCGAGTGACCGAGTTTGTGAAGGTTCAGAAGTCACCTGAAGACTTACCACGAGTGATTGGACGAAGTCTGTGTGACTTTAGCTCAAGGAGAATACAGTGAGGACTGTGTGTCCAGGACTGTGTGTCCTTTGGTTTAAATACCTAGCCGCTCCAACCAGATTACAACTGAGACAGCAGTTGGAACTGGTCTACCAAATCATTGTCTTCACAAAGCTTACTGGTTCTATTTCCGCAACTCTTTCAATTCCTCATTTCACCTATTGTGTGCTTGTTCATATCTGTTTGAATACTTTGACTGGAGACTTTCTCAATTTCCTCAGTTCAATTTCTTCAGTCTGTTTGTCTTCATCTTGTGTTATCCTGTGTTTACGCTTTCTGTACTCTATGCTTGTCTTCATTTCATCATGATTACTATGCTTGTGTTCTACCATGTTTACTTTTGAGTACTTATTCTGCTGCAAGTAGTTCTTTGCTTAGGAATTTCCTCACCCTGAAATTCCTCAGTGAAGAATTCATAAAAATCGCCTATTCACCCCCCTCTAGTCGATATAACGCACTTTCAATATGTTATTCCCTTTGTCATCGGTATGTTACTTGCCCGAGATTCGACCGTTGGTATCCTCATACCTAGTTCAATCTCGTTACTGGAAAGCCTCTTTGCTAGTTTCGCAGTGCATCATCCCGTTACTAACTCGTTAGTCACATTGCTTGCAAGGCTTCGTATGATGTGCATTACCGAAAGGGCCCAGAGATACCTCTCCGATACTCGGAGTGACAAATCCTAATCTCGATCTATGCCAACCCAACAAACACCTTCAGAAATACCTGTAGAGCATCTTTATAATCACACAGTTACGTTGTGATGTTTGATAGCACACAAGGCATTCCTTCGGTGTTCGGGAGTTGCATAATCTCATAGTCGGAGGAATATATATTTGACACGAAGAAAGCAGTAGCAATAAAACTGAACGATCATTATGCTAGGCTAAGGATGGGTATTGTCCATCACATCATATGTTGTGATCCCATTTATCAAATGAAAACTCATGTCCATGGCTAGGAAACTTAACCATATTTGATCAATGAGCTAGTCTAGTAGAGGCATACTAGGGACACGGTGTTTTGTCTATGTATTCACACATGTATCAAGTTTCCGGTTAATACAATTCTAGCATGAATAATTGACATTTATCATGATATAAGGAAATATAAAATAACAAGTTTTATTATTGCCTCTAGAGCATATTTCCTTCAGTCTCCCACTTACACTAGAGTCAATAATCTAGTTCACGTCGCCATGTGATTTAACACCAATATTTCACATATGTATGTGATTAACACCCATAGTTTCACATCGCCATGTGACCAACAACCAAAGGGTTTACTAGAGTCAATAATCTAGTTCACATCACTATGTGATTAACACCCAAAGAGTACTAAGGTGTGATTATGTTTTGCTTGTGAGAGAAGTTTAGTCAACGGGTCTGCCATATTAAGAGTCGTATGTATTTTGCAAATTTTCTATGTCTACAATGCTCTGCATGAAGCTACTTTAGCTAATTGCTCCCACTTTCAATATGTATCCAGATTGAGACTCGCAGTCATCTGGATCAGTGTAAATCTTGCATCAGCGTAACTCTTTCCGACGAACTCTTTATCACCTCCATAACCGAGAAATACTTCCTTAGTCCTTTTAGGTAACTAAGATAACTTTGACCGCTATCCAGTGATCCACTCTTGGGTCACTATCGTACCCCCTTGCCAAACTCATAGCAAGGCACACAACTTGTCTGGTACATAGCATGGTATACTTTATAGAACCTATTGCTGGGGAACGTAGCAGAAATTCAAAATTTTCCTACGAGTCACCAAGATCCATCTATGGACAAACTAGCAACGAGGGGAAGGAGAGTGCATCTACATACCCTTGTAGATCGCTAAGCGGAAGCGTTCAAGAGAACGGGGTTGAAGGAGTCGTACTCGTCGTGATCCAAATCACCGGAGATCCTAGTGCCGAACGGACGGCACCTCCGCGTTCAACACACGTACAGCCCGGTGATGTCTCCCATGCCTTGATCCAGCAAGGAGAGAGGGAGAGGTTGAGGAAGACTCAATCCAGCAGCAGCACAACGGCGTGGTGGTGATGGAGGAGCGTGGCAATCCTGCAGGGCTTCGCCAAGCACCGCGGGAGAGGAGAAGGGAGAGAGGTAGCGTTGCGCCAGGGAGAGGTTAAAACTCATGTGTTGGCAGCCCCAAAACCCTCAAGTATATATAGGGGAGAGGGAGGGGGTGCGCCCCCTCTAGGGTTTCCACCCCAAGGGGTGCAGCTGCCCCCAATCCCATCTAAGGGTGGCGGCCAAGGGGGGAGAGGGGGGAAACTTGCCCCCCAAGTTAGGTGGAAGCACCCCCTCCCCAAACCCTAGGCGCCTTGGGCCCTTGTGGGGGGGCGCACCAGCCCACCTGGGGCTGGTCCCCTCCCACACTTGGCCCATGCAGCCCTCCGGGGCCGGTGGCCCCACTTGGTGGACCCCCGGGACCCTCCCGGTGGTCCCGGTACGTTACCGATAAAACCCAAAACTTTTCCGGTGACCAAAACAGGACTTCCCATATATAAATCTTTACCTCCGGACCATTCCGGAACTCCTCATGACATCCGGGATCTCATCCGGGACTCCGAACAACATTCGGTAACCACATACAAACTTCCTTTATAACCCTAGCGTCATCGAACCTTAAGTGTGTAGACCCTACGGGTTCGGGAATCATGCAGACATGACCGAGACGTTCTCCGGTCAATAACCAATAGCGGGATCTGGATACCCATGTTGGCTCCCACATGTTCCACGATGATCTCATCGGATGAACCACGATGTCAAGGACTCAATCGATCCCGTATACAATTCCCTTTGTCTAGCAGTATTGTACTTGCCCGAGATTCGATCGTCGGTATACCGATACCTTGTTCAATCTCGTTACCAGCAAGTCTCTTTACTCGTTCCGTAACACATCATCCCGTGATCAACCCCTTGGTCACATTGTGCACATTATGATGATGTCCTACCGAGTGGGCCCAGAGATACCTCTCCGTTTACACGGAGTGACAAATCCCAGTCTTGATTCGTGCCAACCCAACAGACACTTTCGGAGATACCTGTAGTGCACCTTTATAGCCACCCAGTTATGTTGTGACGTTTGGTACACCCAAAGCATTCCTACGGTATCCGGGACTTGCATAATCTCATGGTCTAAGGAAATGATACTTGACATTAGAAAAGCTTTAGCATATGAACTACGATCTTTGTGCTAGGATTAGGATTGGGTCTTGTCCATCACATCATTCTACTAATGATGTGATCCCGTTATCAACGACATCCAATGTCCATGGTTAGGAAACCGTAAACATCTATTGATCAACAAGCTAGTCAACTAGAGGCTTACTAGGGACATGGTGTTGTCTATGTATCCACACATGTATCTGTGTTTCCTATCAATACAATTATAGCATGGATAATAAACGATTATCATGAACAAGGAAATATAATAATAACTAATTTATTATTGCCTCTAGGGCATATTTCCAACAGTCTCCCACTTGCACTAGAGTCAATAATCTAGTTCACATTGCCATGTGATTAACACTCACAGGTCACATCGCCATGTGACCAACATCCAAAGAGTTTACTAGTGTCATTAAACTAGTTCACATCATCATGTGATTAAGGCTCAATGAATTCTGGGGATTGATCATGTTTTGCTTGAGAGAGGTTTTATTCAACGGGTCTGCATCATTCAGATCCGTATGTACTTCACAAATCTCTAGGTCATATTGTAAATGCTGCTACCACTCTCCACTTGGAGCTATTCCAAATGGTTGCTCCACTATACATATCCGGTTTGCTACTCAGAGTCATTCGGATAAGTGTTAAAGTTTGCATCGACGTAACCCTTTACGCTGAACTCTTTAACACCTCCATAATCGAGAAACATATCCTTATTCCTCTAAGGATAACTTTGACCGCTATCTAGTGATCCACTCCTTGATCACCTTTGTACCCTCTTGCCAGACAAGCGGCAAGGCACACATCAGGTGCTGTACTTAGCATGGCATACTGTAGAGCCTATGTCCAAAGCATAGGGGACGACCTTCGTCCTTTCTCTCTCTTCTGCCGTGGTCGAGCTTTAACTCTTAACTTCATACCTTACAACTCAGGCAAGAACTCCTTCTTTGACTGATCCATCTTGAACACCTTCAAGATTATGTCAAGGTATGTGCTCATTTGAAAGTACCATTTAGCGTTTTTGATCTATCCTCATAGATCTGGATGCTCAATGTTCTAGTAGCTTAATCCAGGTTTTCTATTGAAAACCACCTTTCAAATAACCCTATATGCTTTCCAGAAATTCTACATCATTTCTGATCAACAATATGTCAACAACATATACTCATCAGAAATTCTATAGTGCTCCCACTCACTTCTTTGGAAATACAAGTTTCTCATAAACTTTGTACAAACCCAAAATCTTTGATCATCTCATCAAAGTGTACATTCCAACTCTGAGATGCTTACTCTAGTCCTTAGAAGGATTGCTGGAGCTTTGCATACCTTTTAGCATCCTTAGGATCGACAAAACCTTTCTGACTGTATCGCATACAACCTTTCCTTACGAAGACTGGTAAGGAAACTCGTTTTGACATCCATCTGCCAGATTTCATAAATGCAGCTAATGCTAACATGATTCCGACGGACTTAAGCATCGCTACGGATGAGAAAATCTCATTTTAGTCAACTCCTTGAACTTGTGAAAAACTCTTTGCCACAAGTCAAGCTTCATAGACGGTGACATTACCGTCCACGTCCGTCTTCTTCTTAAAGATCCATTTATCTCAATGGCTTGCCGATCATCGGGAAAGTCCACCAAAGTCCATGCTTTGTTATGATACATGGATCCTATCTCAGATTTCATGGCTTCTAACCATTTGTCAGAATATGGGCCCACCATCGCTTCTCCATAGCTCGTAGGTTCATTGTTGTCTAGCAACATGTCCTTCAAGACAGGATCACCGTACCACTCCGAAGCAGTACGCATCCTTGTCGTCCTACGAGGTTTGGTAGTGACTTGATCCGAAGCTTCATGATCACAATCATAAGCTTCTACTTCAATTGGTGTAGGTGCCACAGGAACAACTTCATATGCCCTGCTACACACTAGTTGAAGTGATGGTTCAATAACCTCATCAAGTCTCCACCATCCTCCCACTCAATTCTTCGAGACAAACTTTTCCTCGAGAAAGGACCCGATTCAAGAAACAATCCCTATTGCTTTCAGATCTGAATTAGGAGGTATACCCAACTGTTTTGGGTGTCCTATGAAGATGCATTTTATCCGCTTTGGGTTCGAGCTTATCAACCTGAAACTTTTTCACATAAGCGTCGCAGCCCCAAACCTTTTAAGAAACGACAACTTAGGTTTCTCCAAACGGTGTCGTCTCAACGGAATTACGTGGTACCCTATTAAAGTGAGTGCGGTTGTCTCTAATGCCTAACCCATGAACGATAGTGGTAATTCGATAAGAGACATCAAGGTACACACCATATCCAATAGGGTGCTACTTATGATGTTCGGACACACCATCACACTATGGTGTTCCAGGCGGTATTAATTGTGAAACAATTTCCACAATGTCTTAATTGTGTGCCAAAACTCATAACTCAGATATTCATCTCTATGATCATATCATAGACATTCTATCCTCTTATCATGAAGATCTTAAACTTCACTCTGATATTACTTGAACCATTCAATAATTCAGACTTGTGTTTCATCAAGTAAATATACTCAACATCTACTCGAATCATCTGTGAAGTAAGAACATAACGATATTCACTGCATGCCTCAGCACTCATTGGACCGCACACATCAAAATGTGTTACTTCCAACAAGTTGCTATCTAGTTCCATCTTACTGAAACCGAGGCTTTTCAGTCATCTTGTCCATGTGGTATGATTTGCATATCTCAAGTGATTCAAAATCAAGTGAGTCTAAACAATCCATCTGCATGGAGTTTCTTCATGCGTATGCACCAATAGACACGGTTCGCATGTCTCAAACTTTTCAAAAATGAGTGAGTCCAAAGATCCATCAACATGGAGCTTCTTCATGCGTTTTATACCAATATGACTTACATGGCAGTGCCACAAGTAAGTGGTACTATCATTACTATCTTATAATTTTTGACATGAAAATGTGTATCACTACGATCGAGATTCAATAAACCATTCCTTTAGGTGCAAGACCATTGAAGGTATTATTCAAATAAATAGAGTAACCATTATTCTCTTTAAATGAATAACCGTATTGCGATAGACATAATCCAATCATGTCTATGCTCAACGCAAACACACAATGACAATTATTCAGGTTTAATACTAATCTTGATGTTAGGGGAGCATGCGATATTTGGTCACATCAAACTTGGAAATACTTCCAACACATATCGTCAGCTCACCTTTAGCTAGTCTCCGTTTATTCCGTAGCTCTTTTATTTCGAGTTACTAACACTTAGCAACCGAACCGGTATCTTAATACCCTGATGCTACGAGGAGTACTAGTAAAGTACACATTAACATAATGTATATCCAATATACTTCTATCGACTTTGCCAGCCTTCTCATCTACCAAGTATCTAGGGTAATTCTGCTCCAGTGGCTGTTCCCTTATTACAGAAGCACTTAGTCTCAGGTTTGGGTTCAACCTCATTGGAGCAGCAACTGATTTGCCGTTTCATGAAGTGTCCCTTCTTGCCCTTGCCCTTCTTGAAACTAGTGGTTTTACCAACCATCAACAATTGATGCTCCTTCTTGATTTCTACTTTCGCGGTGTCAAACATCGTGAATACCTCAAGGATCATCATATCTATCCCTGATATGTTATAGTTCATCACGAAGCTCTAGCAGCTTGGTGGCAATGACTTTGGAGAAACATCACTATCTCATTTGGAAGATCAACTCCCACTCGATTCAAGTGATTGTTGTACTCAGACAATCTGATCACAAGCTCAATGATTGAGCTTTTCTCCCTTAGTTTGCAGGCTAAGAAAATCGTCGGAGGTCTCATACCTCTTGACGTGGGCACGAGCCTGAAATCCCAATTTCAGCCCTCAAAACATCTCATATGTTCTGTGACGTTTCGAAAACGTCTTTGGTGCCTCTACTCTAAACCATTTAACTGAACTATCACGTAGTTATCAAAACGTGTATGTCCGATGTTCGCAACATCCACAAACAACGTTTGGGGTTCAGCACACTGAGCGGTGCATTAAGGACATAAGCTTTCTACTGTCCGCATAATCGCTACTATCAACTTTCAACTATATTTTCTCTAGGAACATACCTAAACAGTGGAACTAAAGCGCGAGCTTACGACATAATTTGCAAAGATCTTTTGACTATGTTCAGGATAATTAAGTTCATCTTATGAACTCCCACTCAGATAGACATCCCTCTAGTCATCTAAGTGATTACATGATCCTAGTCAACTAGGTCGTGTCCGATCATCACGTGAGACGGACTAGTCATCATTGGTGAACATCTTCATGTTGATCGTATCTACTATACGACTCATGCTCGACCTTTCGGTCTCTTGTGTTCCGAGGCCATGTCTGTACATGCTAGGCTCGTCAAGTCAACCTAAGTGTTTCGCGTGTGTAAATCTGTCTTACACCCGCTGTATGTGAACGTAAGAATCCATCACACCCGATCATCACGTGGTGCTTAGAAACGACGAACTTTCGCAACGGTGCACAGTTAGGGGGAACAATTTCTTGAAATTTTAATGAGGGATCATCTTATTTACTACCGTCGTCTTAAGCAAATAAGATGTATAAACATGATAAACATCACATGCAATCAAAAAGTGACATGATATGGCCAATATCATTTTGCTCCTTTTGATCTCCATCTTCGGGGCTCCATGATCATCATCGTCACCGGCATGACACCATGATCTCCATCATCATGATCTCCATCATCGTGTCTCCATGAAGTTGTCTCGCCAACTTATTACTTCTACTACTATGGCTACCGGTTAGCAATAAAGTAAAGTAATTACATGGCGTTGTTCAATGACACGCAGGTCATACAATAAATAAAGACAACTCCTATGGCTCCTGCCGGTTTTCATACTCATCGACATGCAAGTCGTGATTCCTATTACAAGAACATGATCAATCTCATACATCACATATCATTCATCACATTCTTCTTGGCCATATCACATCACATAACATACCCTGCAAAAACAAGTTAGACGTCCTCTAATTGTTGTTTGCATGTTTTACGTGGCTGCTATGGGTTTCTAGCAAGAACGTTTCTTACCTACGCAAAACCACAACGTGATATGCCAATTGCTATTTACCCTTCATAAGGACCCTTTTCATCGAATCCGTTCCGACTAAAGTGGGAGAGACTGGCACCCGCTAGCCACCTTATGCACCAAGTGCATGTCAGTCGGTGGAACCTGTCTCACGTAAGAGTACGTGTAAGGTCGGTCCGGGCCGCTTCATCCCACAATACCATCGAAACAAGATTGGACTAGTAACGGTAAGCATATTGAACAACATCAACACCCACAACTACTTTGTGTTCTACTCGTGCAAAGAATCTACGCAATAGACCTAGCTCATGATGCCACTATTGGGGAACGTAGCAGAAATTCAAAATTTTCCTACGAGTCACCAAGATCCATCTATGGAGAAACTAGCAATGAGGGGAAGGAGAGTGCATCTACATACCCTTGTAGATCGCTAAGCGGAAGCGTTCAAGAGAACGGGTTGAAGGAGTCGTACTCGTCGTGATCCAAATCACCGGAGATCCTAGTGCCGAACGGACGGCACCTCCGCGTTCAACACACATACAGCCCGGTGATGTCTCCCATGCCTTGATCCAGTAAGGAGAGAGGGAGAGGTTGAGGAAGACTCCATCCAGCAGCAGCACAACAGCGTGGTGGTGATGGAGGAGCGTGGCAATCCTGCAGGGCTTCGCCAAGCACCGCGGGAGAGGAGAAGGGAGAGAGGTAGGGCTGGGCCAGGGAGAGGTTAAAACTCATGTGTTGGCAGCCCCAAAACCCTCAAGTATATATAGGGGAGAGGGAGGGGGTGCGCCCCCTCTAGGGTTTCCACCCCAAGGGGTGCGGCTGCCCCCAATCCCATCTAAGGGTGGCGGCCAAGGGGGGAGAGGGGGGAAACTTGCCCCCCAAGTTAGGTGGAAGCACCCCCTCCCCAAACCCTAGGCGCCTTGGGCCCTTGTGGGGGGGCGCACCAGCCCATCTGGGGCTGGTCCCCTCCCACACTTGGCCCATGCAGCCCTCCAGGGCCGGTGGCCCCACTTGGTGGACCCCAGGGACCCTCCCGGTGGTCCCGGTACGTTACCGATAAAACCCAAAACTTTTCCGGTGACCAAAACAGGACTTCCCATATATAAATCTTTACCTCCGGACCATTCCGGAACTCCTCGTGACGTCCGGGATCTCATTCGGGACTCCGAACAACATTCGGTAACCACATACAAACTTCCTTTATAACCCTAGCATCATCGAACCTTAAGTGTGTAGGCCCTACGGGTTCGGGAATCATGCAGACATGACCGAGACGTTCTCCGGTCAATAACCAACAGCGGGATCTGGATACCCATGTTGGCTCCCACATGTTCCACGATGATCTCATCGGATGAACCATGATGTCAAGGACTCAATCGATCCCGTATACAATTCCCTTTGTCTAGCGGTATTGTACTTGCCTGAGATTCGATCGTCGGTATACCGATACCTTGTTCAATCTCGTTACCAGCAAGTCTCTTTACTCGTTCCGTAACACATCATCCCGTGATCAACCCCTTGGTCACATTGTGCACATTATGATGATGTCCTACCGAGTGGGCCCAGAGATACCTCTCCGTTTACACGAAGTGACAAATCCCAGTCTCGATTCGTGCCAACCCAACAGACACTTTCGGAGATACCTATAGTGCACCTTTATAGCCACCCAGTTACGTTGTGACGTTTGGTACACCCAAAGCATTCCTACGGTATCCGAGAGTTGCACAATCTCATGGTCTAAGGAAATGATACTTGACATTAGAAAAGCTTTAGCATACGAACTACGATCTTTGTGCTAGGCTTAGGATTGGGTCTTGTCCATCACATCATTCTCCTAATGATGTGATCCCATTATCAACGACATCTAATGTCCATGGTTAGGAAACCGTAAACATCTATTGATCAACGAGCTAGTCAACTAGAGGCTTACTAGGGACATGGTGTTGTCTATGTATCCACACATGTATCTGTGTTTCCTATCAATACAATTATAGCATGGATAATAAACGATTATCATGAACAAGGAAATATAATAATAACTAATTTATTATTGCCTCTAGGGCATTTTCCAACACCTATGACTGAGGCATAGAGAATGACTTTCGTTCTATTTCTATCTTCTTCCATGGTCGGGCTTTGAGTCTTACTGAACTTTGCACCTTGTAATGCAGGCAAGAACTCCTTCTTTGACTTATCCATTGTGAATTCTTTCAAAATCTTGTCAAGGTATGTACTCATTGAAAAATCTTATCAAGCGTCTTGATCTATCTCTACAGATCTTGATGCCCTATATGTATGCAGCTTTACCGAGGTCTTTCTTTGAAAAAACTCCTTTCAAACTCTCCTTTATGATTTCTAGAAAATTCTACATCATTTCTGATCAACAATATGTCATTCACATATACTTATCACAAAGGTTGTAGTGCTCCCACTCACTTTCTTCTGTATACAGGCTTCACCGCAAGTCTGTATAAAACTATATGCTTTGATCAACTCATCAAAGTGTATATTCCAACTCCGAGATGCTTGCACTAGTCCATAGATGGATCGCTGGAGCTTGCACACCTTGGTAGCACCTTTAGGATCAACAGAACCTTCTGGTTGCGTCATATATAACTCTTCTTAGAGATATCCATTTAAGGAATGTAGTTTTGACATCCATTTGCTAGATTTCATACCTTAAGCATCGCGTTGATAAAATCTCATTGTAGTCAACACCTTGAACTTGTCGAAAACCTTTTGCGACAAGTCAAGCTTTGTAGATAGTAACACTACTATCAGTGTCTGTCTTACTCTTGAAGATCCATTTATTCTCAATGGCTTGCCGATCATCGGGCAAGTCCACCAAAGTGCACACTTTGTTCTCATACATGGATCCTATCTCAGATTTCATGACCTCAAGCCATCTGTCGGAATCTAGGCTCATCATAGCTTCTTCATAGTTCATAGGTTCGTCGTGGTCAATTAACATGACCTCCAAAACATGATTACCGTACCACTCTGGTGCAGATCATGCTCTGGTTGACCTACAAGGTTCTGTAGCAACTTGATCTGAAGTTTCATGATCTTTATCATTAGCTTCCTTAGTGTAGGCATCACGGGAACAGATTTCTCGGATGAGCTACTTTCCAAATTGAGAGAAGGTACAACTACCTCATCAAGTTCTACTTTCCTCCCACTCACTTCTTTCGAGAGAAACTCCTTCTCTAGAAAAGTTCTGTTCTTAGCAAAAAAGATCTTTCCTACGGATCTGTGGTAGAAGGTGTACCCAATTGTTTCTAGGGTATCCTATGAAGACGCACTTCTCCGATTTAGGTTCGAGCTTATCAGGCTGAAGCCTTTTGACATAAGCATCGCATCCCCAAACTTTAAGAAAAGAAAGCTTAGGTTTGTTACCAAACCATAGTTCATCGGTGTCGTATCAACGGATTTTGATGGTGCCCTGTTTAACATGAATGCGGTTTTCTCTAATGCATAACCCCAAAACGATAGTGGTAAATCGGTAAGGGACATCGTAGACCGCAGCATATCTAATAAAGTGCAGTTACGACGTTCGGACACACCATTACACTGTGGTGTTCCAGGTGGCGTGAGCTGTGAAACTATTCCACATTATTTTAAATGAAGGTCAAACTCGTAACTCAAATATTCACCTCCACGATCAAATCGTAGAAACTTTATTTTGTTGTTACGATGATTCTCCTCTTCACTCTGAAATTCTTCGAACTTTTCAAATGTTTCAGACTTGTGTTTCATTAAGTAGATATACCCATATCTGCTCAAATCATCTGTGAAGGTCAAAAAATAACGATACCCGCCATGAGCCTCAACACTCATTGGACCACATACATCGGTATGTATTATTTCCAATAAGTCATTGGCTCGTTCCATTGTTCCAGAGAACGGAGTTTTAGTCATCTTGCCCATGAGGCATGGTTCGCAAGTATCAAATGATTCATAATCAAGTGATTCCAAAAGCCCATCAGCATGGAGTTTCTTCATGCGCTTTACACCAATATGACCTAAACGGTAGTGCCACAAGTATGTTGCACTATCATTATAAACTTTGCATCTTTTGGCATCAATATTATCAATATGTGTATCACTATGATCGAGATTCAATAAACCATTAACATTGGGTGTATGACCGTAGAATGTTTTATTCATGTAAATAAAATAACATTTATTCTCTATCTTGAATGAATAATCGTATTGCAATAAACATGATCTAATCATATTCATGCTCAACGCAAACACCAAATAACATTTATTTAGGTTCAACACTAATCCCGAAAGTATAGGGAGTGTGCGATGATGATCATACAAATCTTGGAACCACTTCCAACACACATCGTCACTTCACCCTGAACCACTTCGAACGTTAAGCGTGCGGACCCTATGGGTTCGAGAACTATGTAGACATGACCGAGACACCTCTCTGGTCAATAATGAATAGCGGAACATGGATGATCATATTGGTTCCCACATATTCTACGAAGATCTTTATTGGTTGAACCGCAATGTCAACATATGTTATTTCCTTTCCCATCGATATGTTACTTGCCCGAGATTCGATCGTCGGTATCCTCATACCTAGTTCAATCTCGTTACCGGCAAGTATCTTTACTTGTTCCGTAGTGCATCATCCCGCAACTAATTCATTAGTCACATTGCTTGCAAGGCTTCATATGATGTGCATTGCCGAGAGGGCCCAGAGATACCTCTCTGATACTCGGAGTGACAAATCCTAATCTCGATCTATGCCAACCCAACAAACACCTTCGGAAATACCTGTAGAGTATCTTTATAATCACCCAGTTATCTTGTGACGTTTGATAGCACACAAGGCATTCCTGTAGTGTCCGGGAGTTGCATAATCTCATAGTCGGAGGAATATATATTTGACACAAAGAAAGTAGTAGCAATTAAACTGAACGATCATTATGCTAAGCTAACGAATGGGTCTTGTCCATCACATCATTCCACTAATGATGTGATCCCATTTATCAAATGATAACTCATGTCCATGGCTAGGAAACTTAACCATATTTGATCAATGAGCTAGTCTAATAGAGGCATACTAGGGACACGGTGTTTTGTCTATGTATTCACACATGTATCAAGTTTCCGGTTAATACAATTGCAGCATGAATAAGAGACATTTAGCATGGATAATAGACTTGTATCTTGACCGTACATCAGTCCGGCCCACATCAATAGACCAGACGCCCGAGGACCCCCTAGTCCAAGGCTCCCACAGAGCAGTCTTCAATGATGATATATTCGGCATTCAGATTGTCTTCGGCATTGCAAGGCAGGTTCCTTAAAGAATACACATCGTCTTTTCTCTGTAAAATAATTGTATCTGGCTTTTTATAATAAACACAACCCTTAGCCGCGAAGGCGGGATATATATAAAAAATAAGAACAGTGTCTTTTACTGACAACTTTTTTGACAAAGCATCAGACTTGACCTTTCGGCATTTTGAACCGTTTTCACACCCCGTGTTCCGTGTTTCGAGGCCACGCCTCGTTGGCACGTCATGTCAAAATATAGATCGTGCCCACTTAATACGGGATTGCACATCAATGATATTTGGGTAATCCAACCGACTACAGCGCATACCCCCATCGGGAACAGGCAAGGTTTTAAGACCAGCGGGGCGGATGCTTGACATTCGTGGCCTATATAAATGGATAAAGATCCATCTTTTCTACCCCACGCCTTCTTCCTTCCTCAGCCTCCCCATCTTCAAGCTCCAACGCCCAAGCTTTGATCTTCCCCACTGCCGGTGTCAAAACCGGCGGATCTCGGGTAGGGGGTCCCGAACTGTGCATCTAAGGCTAATGGTAACAGGAGGCATGGGACACAATGTTTACCCAGGTTTGGGCCCTCTCTATGGAGGTAATACCTTACTTCCTGCTTGATTGACCTTGGTGAATATGAGTATTACGAGAGTTGATCTACCACGAGATCGTAATGGCTAAACCCTAGAAGCTAGCTTATGATTACGATTTTTGTTGTCCTACGGACTAAACCCTCCGGTTTATATAGACACCGGAGGGGGCTAGGGTTACACAAGGTCAGTTACAGAGAAAGGAATCTACATATCCGAATCGCCAAGCTTGCCTTCCATGCAAAGGAGAGTCCCATTGGACACGGGATGAAGTCTTCTATCTTGTATCTTCATAGCCCTACAGTCCGACCCATTTATATAGTCCGGCTTTCCGAGGACCCCTTAATCCAGGACTCCCTTAGTAGCTCCCAAACCAGGCTTCAATGATGATGAGTCCGGCGCGCAGATTGTCTTTGGCATTGCAAGGCGGGTTCCTTCTCCGAATACTTCAAGGTACCTGTTTTTAGAGAGCAGTGTCCAGCTTCCCATTTAATGTCACGCTCAGCTTCTGCACCTTCATGATCTCAGCTTCCACGTGTCGAGCGAATGCGAGAGGTCAGGTCATTTTACACTTGCCACCCTAACCATCTGGGTAAATTGTCTATTTAAAGAGACGGGGATCTTCGAATCTAATCCACACCATCTCCCCCAAGCGAGGAATTCTCGGAGCGTGCCTGAAGAAGCCACCCCAACATGGCTAGCGCTCGCAGCTCTTCCTCCCGCCCTCATAGCCCCAAACTGGGTGATTGGGAGAAGTGTACCATATCCCACGGTCAATTGGTGAAGTTGCAGACCCGGGGATTTCTTCCCCCCGCATATCTAGTCCCCGTTCAAGCCGGATTGGCCTCTTTTGACGGTGGGGAGCAAGCAGAGAAGTTTCCCAACCCATCCAAGGGGGAACGAGTATGCTTTGTCCCCTACTTGCTGAGAGGTGTCAGATTTCCAATTCATCCATTCCTCTGAGGGCTTCTGGAGTACTATGGCCTCCAACTGCACAACTTCACACCTGCCTCCATCCTGCACATTGCAGGTTATGTCGCTCTTTGTGAGTTATTTCTGGGTTGTGAGGCCCATTTCGAGTTATGGAAGAAGATGTTTTGCCTCGTCCCTCGTAATCAAGAGGGATCAATATTTCAAGTGGGTGGAGCCAAGATATGCCGCATCACCGGGACCGAATACCTATCCAGTATGCCGAAGAAGGCATCCGAAGAATGGCCTTCTAAGTGTTTTTATATTGAGGACGTCTCCCTTCCTGACCCAATCCGAATGGGTCTTCCTGAATTTGCAAGTGCTCCGTTGAAGAAACGCCTCAACTGGCGTCCCCGGAGCCTCAAGGAGGAAGATAGCATGGAGGTCCATCAGTTGATGAGAAAGATAAGGACACTTGCTCAATCCGGATTGTCAATAATCGAGGTTATGGCGATATCCATAATGTGAGGGGTTCAGCCACTCCAATACCAAGGGCATCCCATGTGGCACTTCAATGGAGAAGACGATGCCACCCGCTGATGGAGTCCTGGATAAGGGGGTATCCGGACAGCTGGACTATGTACTTTGGCCGGACTGTTGGACTATGAAGATACAAGATTGAAGACTTCGTCCCGTGTCCGGATGGGACTCTCCTTGGCATGGAAGGCAAGCTTGGCGATTCGGATGTAGATCTCCTTCTCTGTAATTGACTCTGTGTAACCCTAGCCCCCTCTGGTGTCTATATAAACCAGAGGTTTTAGTTCATAGGACAACAACAACAATCATACCATAGGCTAGCTTCTAAGGTTTAGCCTCTCTGATCTCGTGGTAGATCAACTCTTGTAATACTCATATCATCAAGATCAATCAAGCAGGAAGTAGGGTATTACCTCCATCGAGAGGGCCCAAACCTAGGTAAACATCATGTCCCCAGTCTCCTGTTACCATTAGCCTTAGACGCATAGTTTGGGACCCCCTACCCGAGATCCGCCGGTTTTGACACCGACATTGGTGCTTTCGTTGAGAGTTCCTATGTGTCGTCGCTGTAAGGATTAATGGCTTCTCCAACCCTCGACAACACCGTCCTAGGTGAGACTTTTCTCCCCGGACGGATCTTCGTGTTCGGTGGCTTCGCGCTGCGGGCCAACTCGCTTGGCCATTGGGAGCAGATCGATAGCAATGCCCCGGGCCATCAGGTCAGGTTTGGAAACCTGAACTACACTGCCGACATTCATGGAGACTTGATCTTCGACGGATTCGGGCCTATGTTAGGAGCGCCGAACGATCACGACATGCATGACCTAGATCTGACGTCGGACAGTATTCGGAACATCGTGCGTGCTACGGCTCCGGACTTTGTTCCAGAGCAGATCGTGCCATCCGAGGACGGGTGGATGGACCCCGCCCCAGAGGCTGCACACTCATCGGCGTTGGAGCCAAACACAGACTCCGCTCCTAAGGAGATCTGTGTCTCCAGACCCCCGGACTTGTCTTCGGTCGTGGGTTTCGGACCGCGTGCATCCATGCCCATCGAATCTGATTGGGCCCCATTCATGGAGTTCACTGCCGCGGATATCTTTCAGCACTCGCCCGTTGGTGATGTATTAAATTCATTAAGGTCTCTCTCTCTGTCAGGAGATTCCTGGTCGAACTATGTTCAGCTCGAGTGGGAAGCAGGCGACGAAGAAATTCGTCACCCACCCACCACCCACTTCATAGCCACGATCGATGATTTGACCAACGTGCTTAACTTCGAGTCCGAAGACATCGATGGTATAGACGACGATGCGGGAGAAGAACAGGAACCACCGCCCAAAGGGCGCTGGACTGCCACCTCTTCATATGATATATATATGGTGGATACTCCCAAAGAGAACAATGGCAACGAGGCAACAGGAGATAACACCTCAGGGAAGAAATCAAAGCATGGGCGTCATCGGCGCCGCTCTAAGCCCCGCCAGAGCAACACCAGCACTGGAGAAGAAAATCCAGATGGCGCCGAAGAAGAATACAATCCTTATCAGCCCACCTTCGAGCAAGCCGAACAAGAACTCGGGAAGGTCAACCCAGATGAACAGGTGATGGACGGATACTTAGAGGACGATAACTATATGCCTCCCTCCGAAGACGAGGTGAGCCTTGGTGACGACGAATTCAGCATACCGGAGGATCCCATAGAGCAGGAGCGCTTCAAGCGCCGGCTTATAGCCACTGCAAGAAGCCTGAAAAAGAAACAGCAATAGCTCCAAGATGATCAAGATCTGCTCGCGGACAGATGGACCGAGGTCCTGGCGGCCGAGGAATACGGACTCGAGCCCCCATCAGGGGATACCCAAAGCACAAATCGCTAGAAGAAGAGGCCGAAGAGCCTGAACTTCCAGCACAAGATGAGGCTGACTGGCCACCTCGTGGCCGGGATAAAATGACGTACCAGCCCGCACCCCCACGCCGGTTCACTACGGCCCGGGGCAACATGTAGGACCTACGAGACACATTGGAAAACAACGCAGGACAACCAAGATCGATCTACGGATCATGAGGGCGCGCCACAACACATGACGATGATCATCATGCCGAATACACTAATAATAAATCTGGCCGGGCCGAACATAATCGACCAGACCTAGCCGGACTGCGTCGGGACATAGCCCGGCACAAAGGCGCCGCACACCCCCTCTGCTTCACTGATGAAGTAATGGAACATGAATTCCCAGAAGGGTTTAAACATGTCAACATCGAGTCATACGATGGCACAACAGACCCCGCGGTGTGGAACGAAGATATCCTTCTCCACATTCACATGGCTCGCGGTGATTACCTACATGCCATCTAGTATCTCCCACTCAAGCTTAAAGGGCCAGCCAGACATTGGCTGAATAGCCTGCCAGCAAACTCCATCGGCAGTTGGGAAAATCTTGAGGACACATTCCTGGATAACTTCCAGAGCACCTACGTGCGACCACCGGATGCTGATGACTTAAGTCACATTACCCAACAGTCCGGAGAGTCAGCCAGGAAGTTCTGGACTCAGTTCCTAACTAAAAAGAACCAAATTGTCGACTGTACGGACGCAGAGGCCCTGGCGGCCTTTAAGCATAATATACGCGACGAGTGGCTTGCCCGACACCTCGGCCAAGAAAAACCGAAGTCCATGGCAACCCTCACGACACTAATGACCCGCTTTTGCGCGGGCGAGGACAGCTAGCTGGCTCGTAGTAACACCGCGCCAGGAAACTCTGGCACTTCAGATATCCGCGACAGTAGCGGAAAGCCACGGCGCAATAGGCATAAGCGTCGGAACAATAGCGACAATGCCGAAGATACAGCAGTCAATGCCGGATTCAGCAACTCCAAATCCGGTTAGTGGAAGAAGTCGTTTAAAAGAAACAATCTGGGATCGTCCAGTCTGGACCGCATACTCGACCGCTCGTGCCAGATTCACGGCACCCCCGATAAACCAGCCAATCACACTAACAGAGATTGTTGGGTGTTCAAACAGGCTGGCAAGATAAATACCGAGAACAAGGACAAGGGGCTGCACAGTGAAGATGGCGAGGAGCCCCGACGTCCGAACATTGGGGGACAGAAGAAATCCCCCCTAGGTGAAAACGGTAAACATGATCTACGCAACTCACATCCCTAAACAGGAGCGAAAGCGTGCACTTAGGGACGTCTATGCGATGGAGCCCGTCGCCCCAAAGTTCAACCCATGGTCATCCTGCCCGATCACCTTTGATCGTAGGGACCATCCCACCAGCATCTGTCATGGCGGCTCAGCCGCATTGGTCCTTGACCCAATCATCAACGGATTCCATCTCACGCGAGTCCTCATGGATGGTGGTAGTAGCCTGAACCTGCTCTATCAAGACACAGTGTGAAAAATGGGCATAGATCCCTCACGGATCAAGCCAACCAAAACCACCTTTAAAGGTGTAATTCCAGGGGTAGAGGCCCGCTGTACGGGCTCAATAACACTGGAAGTGGTCTTCGGATCTTCGGATAATTTCCGCAGCAAAGAGTTAATCTTTGACATCGTCCCTTTCCATAGTGGCTATCATGCATTATTGGGACGACCTGCGTTTGCTCGATTCAATGCGGTACTGCACTATGCGTACCTCAAGCTCAAAATTCCAGGACCACACGGGGTTATAACAGTCAACGAAAACACAAACCACTCCCTTCATACGGAAGAGCATACTGCGGCCCTTGCAGCCAAAGTACAAAGCAATATTCTTCGACAGACAGCCTATCCGGCAACAACAACCCCGAGCACCGTCAAGCGAGTCCGGAGCACCCCGCAGTAGGATGGTCAGGCGCGCCAAGAGCTCGATTAGCAATCCGGCCTCTGCAATAACCCCATTGAGGAGGCATTTGTGCCACGCATACACAACTACGCACTCAAAATACCATGGGCATATGTGGAGGCAAGTCGACGATGCAGTTCACAGTGCGGTTCAGCCCCTACAAGGCCCGCACATCCTTCAACTTCCTTTCTTTTCAGGACCCCACTTTCGGGAAGCCCCTTCAGAGAACCAGACTATCGGACTCATCACTGAGGGGAACACCAAGGAGGCAAGAGGCTCTGCACACAAGGGAATACCCAGGTGGTCTCTTTCAACGATCGTTATACCTATTTTTACATACCCACATGCAGCCTGCCCTTGGATAGGACATGTCAAATAGTCCTATTTTTTCGCTTAATGCATTAATTGTACACATACGCCTTGCCGTATTATCCAAATAACAATGGGAAATAGTATACAGCGTCAGCTTCTTATTACTATCTTCATATTTTCACTTGAATATTCATTCAATGTTGGATCCAAATGCTTTGGCACGATCCGTGCACCAAGGGCTTTTTATTTTTGAGCCCCATAACATGGCACGAAAAGTCCGAACACTTTCGACAGTGCGGCACCCCGAACTTATAGCACTATATGCATCAGCTCCGAATCATGTCTTGGGTCAATAGTTGGGTTAGCTCGGCTCCCTTGTTTTGGTACCTTACGTTCCGTTACATCGGCTAAGGTAGCGCAGGGAGAACTATTGTGATTGTGCCCGGTTCTTCCGGACGAGCACCTCAGTAGAGAAAGCCGAAAACTGACCGTCATGATGCGGCGAGAGCTGGTCGCTGTTCGTGAGGTACTAAACCCTTAAAGATTTTTCCCGCTTAAGGCGAGGAATCGGCTTTACCCGATTTAGGTGTGTATAGCGCCCCAGTTCGGCCTTACAGATACTAGGGGCTTCGCCAAAATTTAAAATTATAGACTTCTATTGCCAAGTGAGAGTTATAAAGCCGAATAGTCCGATTGCCTTGTTTGTTGCGCTAAACACCTCCTTAAAGGACCAACAATTTGGATAAAGAGTGTTTGGGTTTTCCACGAACACCCCAGTACTAGTTACAAGGGGGCAGAAGCCAACGACTGGCCTACTTTCAGATTTTGATAAACGGCCGCAGAGAAGGTAATATTTTAAATCAAACACAGCGTTAAATAGCGCAAACAAACTCGTTCTCATATTACAAAGACGACATGAGTACATTCACTCAAAGATTATGTTCTTGGTACATTCATTTGCCACAAGACGAGCGCCTTTTCATAACGCCATCATAATATTTTTCGGGGTAGCGATGCTCCTTACCCTCTGGGGGTCCATCCTTCACGAGCTTCTCAGCATCCAGTTTGGCACAATGCATCTTCGCGCGGGCAAAGGCCCATCGGGCACCCTCAATACAGACGGATTGCTTGATAACTTCTAGCCGTGGACAGGCATTCACCATCCGCTTTACCAGGCCAAAGTAGCTGCCGGGCAGGGGCTCGCTAGGCCACATCCGGACTATGAGGTCCTTCATGGCCAGTTCGGCCGCATTGTGGAGTTTGACCAATTGCTTCAGTTGGTTACTTAGAGGCATCGGGTGTTCGGTTCTGATGTATTGGGACCAGAATAGCTTCTCCGTTGAGCTCCCCTCTTCAGCATGATAGAACTCCGTGGCATCCAAAATGCTGCATAGCAGATCTGCGAATGCCCCTGGAGAGCTCTGAATTCGTGTAAGTAAAAGAAATGACTCCTCCACATGCCTGCGTTGCATAAAGAATGCCTTACCCTCCGCTATCTTATTGGCCACCTGGATCTCCCGGAGGGCCTTCTGGGCTTCGGCCTTGGCGTCTGTCACGCTCTGGAGGGCCTTTGCAAGCTCAGACTCTTGCGTCTTGAAGTCATGCTCCAAGGACTCGAACTTCTTGCCAAGCTCCTGGAGCTCTTGCTCTACCTCTCCTACCCGAGCATCTTGCTTCTCGCGCTCGATGCGCTCCGTAGCTGCCTTGGCTTCGGCTGTAGACAGTGCTTTCTTCAGGGCCGCCACTTCGGTCGCGGTTCCTATCAAAAACCATAATGCTTTTTGTTAGCATCATCAATTTTTCTCCTCTATACGACACACGGACGGGGTTTCACTTACCTTTGTTCTCCTCGAGCTGCTTCTTCACGAGGCCGAGCTCTTGTTCGGCCTGCCATAGGTCGCGCTTGAGTCTGGCAACCTCAGCCATGCATGCAGCGGCGGTCAGCAGCAATGCCTATTTGTTCACATAGACAGGTACTATTAGCTTCTTGTGGTTTTTTAGTTGACCCTCCGTTTGGCTTTTCCTCCCGAACACCAACCAGAGTATCAGGGGCTACTATCTATCGGGTGATATTTCCTCACACTTTCTCATTACTTACCTCAAGGCCTATTAGTAGGCTGGTGCAGGCTTCGGTCAATCCGCTCTTGGCGAACCGAACCTTATCAATCACCGTACTCATAAGAGTACGGTGCTCATCATCAATGGAAGCGCCTCGAAGCACTTCCAACAAATTATTCGATTCCTCCGGCTGGGCGGAGGTCATCGGCATGGCCGGCTCGCTCTCCTTCGCGAGGGGCTGCCTTCTGGAATCCGGAACCTTTGGAGGCTTCGGCGTAGTAATCGGCTGGGAGCCAGACTTGCTGTGGCTCCCATCAGCATAATCCATGGGGGTCTTACCCCCCATGCGCCCGGCGTCTTGGATTTCGCCTTGGGGCGTCTCCGGAACCGTCGCCTCCTGCTCCGGTATCCTTCGGGACAACACCTCGGTGTCATCCGCAGGTCATGGGGAGGTGGCCGTCGCAAGTGAATTCATCTCCGACTCGCCCAGAGACTCCTCCGAAGAGGACACCCCAAGATTGGACCCGGTCGGACTGCATATACGTCTTCGGCGTTATTACGAGCCATGAGGTCAAAGTCGCATGAAAAATATATTACAGAATGCAGATACTTATGACCTCGCCCGGGGCTTGCCCCTGGGCAGCCACTCCTCGTCGCTATATGCAGCGGTAGTGGAATGATCGGGAAGGGACACCTTTCCCTTCTTCGGCGTCCCGGCTTCCCCCGACGAGGCGGCCTTCCTTTTCTTCTCCTCCCTAGTATGGGGAGGGGGCATTTCTTCATGTTTCCCCCCGTCTTCGGGAGGGGGGAATCTTCCTCGTCATCCTCGGATGATGAGTCTATCACGGCCTTGCGCCGAAGACCTTTTCTGGTCCCCGTGGCTGCCTTCCTGGACCCTTCGGCCCCCTTAGTTGAGGAAGCCTTCCTCTTTCTCCCCTCCCCTTCATGGGAGGAGTGCGCCTCGTCATCTTCTGGCAAGGCGTCTGGTGCGGCCTCGCGCCGGAGACCCTTCCGGGTCCCCATGGCCTTCTTTTCGGCCTTTTTCTCCGGCACCTTGTAAGGCGTCGGAACCAGCATCTCCGTCAGGAGTGCATCTGCTGGATCCTCAGGCAACGGAGTCGGACAATCAATCCGCTCCGCCTTCTCCACTCAATCATGTTTGGTCAGCATGGTGACTCAAAATCCTCCCACGAATGTACTAGGAAAGGAACATCTTGTGATAGTCAGAGGACTTACCGGATGGGCGAGGCGCTTTGCGCTAAGTCCGCAGTCCTCGAAAAGGGGGGAGCTTCGCTAGCCTTGAACAGTACCTTCCAGACGTCTTTGTGCGTCGTGTCGAAGAGTTCCAGCAGCATCTGGTGTTCGGCCGGATCGAACTCCCACATCGAATGCCCGTCTTTGACACGGGAGAATCCCGCGAACGAGCATGACCTAGACCACATTGACAAGCTTGATTTTCTTGTCCCTCATACTTTTGATGCAGGTCTCGAGTCCGGTCAGCTCCGTGGGTTCGCCCTAGGCCAGTCCCTTCTTTTCCCAAGAAGTGAGCCGCATGGGGACTCCGGATCTGAATTTGGGGGCTGCCACCCAATTAGCGTCGCGCGGCTCGGTGATGTAGAACCACCCTGATTGCCACCCTTTCACGGTCTCCACGAAGGAGCCGTCAAGCCATGTAACGTTGGGCATTCTACCCACCATGGCGCCTCCGCACTCCGCCTGCTGGCCGCTCACGATCTTCGGCTTCACGCAGAAGATTTGCAACCACAGGACGAAGTGGGGCTTGATGCGGAGGAAGGCCTTGCACACAATGATGAATGCCGAGATGTTGAGGACGAAATTCAGGGCTAGATCATGAAAATCTAGCCCATAGTAATACATGACCCCGCGGACAAATGGGTGGAGTGGAAATCCTAGTCTGCGGACGAAATGAGGGAGAAATACTACTCTCTCCCGAGACTTTGGGGTGGGGGTAATCTGTCCCTCTGCCGGAAGCCTGTGTGCGATGCTCTCGGCCAGGTATCCGGCCTCCCAAAGCTTGGTAATGTCCTCCTCTATGACAGAGGAGGCCATCCACTTGCCTCCCGCTCCGGACATGCTGCGGTCCTACGGAGAAGGTGAGAACTTGGGCACTGGAGCTCGAGAGTGCGAGAACGGATGAGCAAAGGAGGAAGTAGGCGTGGGTAAGAACGGGAGATCCTTGTCCCTTTATAAAGGTGGTGGTGAATGTGCGCCTCCCCACTTGCCTCTTGAAATCACTTATTTTCCAAGCGCCTTGATTGATGGCGCTGGTTGGGTTACCCATACCCGTATTGATGGAGATCCCGTGATAAGGGGACACGATCTCTGCTTTGACAAGACGTGCCAAAGAAACCGCCTCGCGATGTGTGCGGGGGCTGGTTGTGAAAAGTAGTTCGTATAATGATCGGACCATGGCGTGCTGTCACGCTACAAAGAGCTGTTAGCAGATTAGATTCGTGGGTTATTGTTCTCTCTACGATGGTATGTGAAGTTTATCTTGCAGAGCCAGACACGGTCCTTGTGTTCAGAATTTATCTTGGAGTATTCGGAGATGGAACCTGCCTCGCAATGCCGAAGCCAATCTACGCGCCGAACTCATCGTCATTGAAGCCTGGTTCAGGGGCTACTGAGGGAGTCCTGGATAAGGGGGTATCCGGACAGCCGGACTATGTACTTTGGTCGAACTGTTGGACTATGAAGATATAAGATTGAAGACTTTGTCCCATGTCCGGATGGGACTCTCCTTGGCGTGGAAGGCAAGCTTGGCGATTTGGATGTAGATCTCCTTCTCTGTAACTGACTCTGTGTAACCCTAGCCCCCTCCGGTGTCTATATAAACCGGAGGGTTTAGTTCGTAGGACAACAACAACAATCATACCATAGGCTAGCTTCTAGGGTTTAGCCTCTCTGATCTCGTGGTAGATCAACTCTTGTAATACTCATACCATCAAGATCAATCAAACAGGAAGTAGGGTATTACCTCCATCGAGAGGGCCCGAACTTGGGTAAACATCATGTCCCCAGTTTCCTGTTACCATTAGCCGTAGATGCACAGTTCGGGACCCCCTACCCGAGATCCGCCGGTTTTGACACTGACACCCGCTGCGGTCGGAAGGGTCCGGACACCCCCACCACTTTGGCAAAAATACTGTCTGGATTATACAAAGGGAAGAAAGAGGAGTTCATCTGCATTAACCCCGGAGATGGATTTTCCATGTACAACCCTCCCAACTGGGCGAGTTTCCATCCCACTACTCTACTCTATTTATTCCCTGAGTCCTTTTTCATAAATATTTAATCCGTCCATTTATAACAGGAATGGCGGAAAATCACCAGGGCGATCCACAGCCAAGCACCACAGCCAGAGGACCACAATCAGGCCCTTGACCCCGGATTCAAAGAGGATCCGGTCATATTCGTGGAGCTCGGGGAAGGGGTGTTTTACCAGGCGAGCTGTGATGGCACAGAAGTGGCCATCATTGTTGACTATCCTGGCCTCCTCCCTGTGTCACATGTAAGTAATCAGGAGACTTATCCTTCGAAAGGATTTACCCCTTCCGCCTTACCCACCGCACAATTTCATGCTCTAAAGGGAAGACGATCGGCGCGCCACGCCAAACCCGAGGCGACTCGCTAGAAAGTGGTGCCGATTGTCCGGCACTTTCTAGCAAGGGCGAGGCACCACTTTCGATAACGGCAGGCAAATGGAAATATGGCCGAGCCGTTATCAAAGAGGTATGGTTTTAAACATGCTCCATGGTTGTCATCTTAAAGTATGACACTATCTGTTGTGTCTTAGTGGGAAGAACATTCGCCGGACTATGTCCGGGGATCCTGTCGGTCATACCTCACTAGCCGGATTCCGGACCCTATCTCGAGGGCGAAGGCTTATGCGGAAGTGACACTGGATTGTCCTTATATAGAGGATTCGCATAGAGTATCCGTCACAAATTCTGAAGTGGAGAGCGCCATGAATCATCGGCGCCGACAGGCCGCACTTCGCGACCCTGGTTTTTCAGAAGAGGCTTTCAACGCCTTCAACTCGGGTGATGCATACATCCGAGCTGCTCAAGATGGGCTTGCTAGGGCCACAGACCAGTATTTGAAAGATATACGGGTAAGTAAATATTTATAAAAAATATGATAATTATATATATATCAGTAGCCCCCGAGACTTGAAATAGTTGGTACAACTTATTTTAAGGATCATTATATGAATAGGTGCTCACAGAGAAGAACAACCTTTTGTCTCAAGAGCTGGAAAAGTGTCGGACCCAGCTAACGGCCGCTATGGCCGAACTGGAAAAATCCAAAAAGGCATCCCCTGGTATGTGTTTCCCTTAATTGAGAAAAATAGGGTTATTTATAGACCAGTAATGCTAACAGCAATTCATATCTGATGATAGAAACCTCAGATAATATAGGAGAGAATCCGAAAATCACATGAGGAGGTGAACAAGGAGCTCAAGGGCAACTGGCCGCTGGCGAGCGTGCACTTAGACGGGTCAGGCAGGAGAAAAATAAACTCCAGGATGCCAATACCTAGCTGGGCGAAGAATTGGAAGATGTTCGGGCCCAGCTGGCTGACTCTGTGAAGGAAAATAAGAGGCTTCACCGCGGCATTTTTAGTATGTGCTCAAACGAATCGTTGTGTAATTCAGCAAAGAAAGGAACTAACAGAGTTATGTCTGTAGGTATGCTGAATGGTTGCTCCGAAGAGGAGAGGTCCAGATCTTCGGGTGATCTACTACAAGAGCTATCGCAAATGCACGAGAGAGCTCGGCAGGCGATGCAAAGTATTGCCAAGGCCTTATGGCCATCTGACTCCCCTCCGGGAAGTATGGAGGGGCTTGTATAGCTGCTTAAGGAAGCACGGTGGCGCTTCTGATTATGGAAGATATCAGCCTGCCGGGAAGGTGCGCGAGAGGCCTGGGCCATGGTAAAGACACGGTATACCAAGCTCGACCCGAATCACATGGCGCGGGTCGGACCTTTAGGGTCAGATGGAAAAGAGATTCCTGTTAGTTTGGTATATGACCAGGTGCAAGTAGCCGCCAAGTATTCCCAACATGATTTTAGGTTGGATAGCCTGTTGGATGGCATAGAAGAAGACGTTTTTGAGTCTAAGTGACTATGTACTTCAATTGACAAATTATGTCTCTAGCTGAATTATAAATTAAATGTCATGGTAGACCTTTTCGCTTCAACCTCTGGACCCAAGGGTGCGGAGTGTTTCCGAATACCCGCTCAGTAATATATACTGGGATATGCATGGAAACTAGGCGTAGGGGTCATAGTTGCTTGAACAGACAAGTATTCGGCTAGTTATGTTATATTACATTTTGATCATAATTAACATCTTCCAAAGAGAATAATTCCGTTAGGGGTTCCTTTCCCTGGGTCGACATGCACTAACACGCATGTCCGGACTGTTATTAAAAAATTGCAGCAGGCTTAACATCTAGGGGTTCATAGTGTAACGTGTAAAGAACATCTTTAGTTCGCCGACCGAATATTCCCTTAAGAACGCTAGCTTTCGGCTTCACTCAGTCTGAGGTACACGTTCGGATAACCCGGCAGTAACAATCGCAGAGGTGCTCCCTTTATGCCCTAGCCGAACTAACGAGAACGTAGGGCATAAACACAGGAGCCAGGCAACCTAGCTTGGACAAAACTTAAGTCATATCGATGCATATAATGGCGAAAAAAAGGTACATAGGCGTAAAAAGACACATATGTGGTGAGCTTGATGCTCTAAGAAATAATAATAGTAATAATAATAAGCTTCTGTACGAGAAGCCCCCAGGTATACTTGACGTACAAATTTCAGAATGTGTGTGTCGAAGATGTGCGGTTTAGCCGCACAAAAAGCTTTAAGGCTTAAAAAAGAAAGGAAAAGGTAAAAAGAGAGAAAATAAATATTAAAAAACAAAAAGAAGGGGGGTAAAGGAGACGAACAAAGAGTCCGGCGCTAGGCGTAGAGTCTTCAGAGTCTGGCCGCGTTCCACGGGTTCGGCTCTAGGCGATTGTCGGATGCATCATGCAGGTGATACGCTCCTCCGGTGAGTACTTCGTCAATGATGAAGCACTACAAAAAATACACTTCCGTGATGATACGTGTTTGTCACAGTAGGTCGCGTTTTCTGTCATGCATGTACATCCATGACGATTTTATGACAGAATCAAGATAGTCATACTTGTGCTGTCGTAGAAGTGTTCCATGACATTACCAAAATTATCATCACGGAAGTGTCCACTTCCATGACAATAAATCGCGCGTCATAGAAGTGCTTTCGTCAAGGGTGACCGACACGTGGCATCCACCGTAACGGGACTCCATTAACCATCGTTAACCTATCGGGTCCGTTTTGTGGATCCGATAACCCGCTAACAGCCACGACCAATGCCGATTTTCCACGTGTAAAATTCTCATTGGCTGATGGATCCACACGTCAGCTCCGCGTTGGCACTGGTGTCACTCATCCAACGGTCGATATGGGCCTATGATATGTTGAAACATGGACCGGCCTAAAGGTGGCCCACAAAGTTTAAATGGGCCGGCCCAACCGAAGGCCCATAAGATTTAGCGGACCATAATGGGCCGGCCCAGCTAAAGGCCCACAAAATTTAGCGGACCATAATGGGCCGGCCCAGCTAAAGGCCCACATGATTTTGCAGACCATAATGGGTCGGCCTAGCTAAAGGCCCACAAGATTTTGTGGACCACAATGGGTCGGCCCAGCTAAAGGCCCACAAGATTCTGCAGACCAAAATGGGCCGGCCCAGCTAAAGGCCCAACATTCTCTGTCAAATCGGCTCGTCAACGGCCTGTCCTAAACTTGTCATCAATGCAGCCCATGGTCACTTCAGGCCCGTTAACTGTCCGCTAAGTAATTGGGCCAAATTACGGCCCGGTGTATTTCCGACCTGTTAAAGGTCCTGCTTCATTTGGCCCATTTACAGGGCATCAAAACTTTCAGCCCATAAATGACCGTGAAGGATTTGGGTCATATTCGGCCATGTCTGACATTCGGCCTGTTAGAGGCCCACTATAGATTTGGGCCACTTTCGCCCTGTTGTCATTTTCGGCCTGTTAACGCCGGACGAAAACCATGGGCCATATGTGGCCCAACGTCATATTGGGCCCATTAATGGCCAATATAAAAATGACGATAATCTAGCCCGGCCGAAGTTCCGGCCTGTTAAAGGCCCGTGTATTAGGTTGGTGCATTTACGGCCCATCCGAATTTCGGACTGTCAAAGATCCGCATCGTAAATGGGCCACCATTTCAGCCTGCTAAGACCAGTGGGTTATTTGGCACAATCAGGGCCCAATCTCACTTTCGGTCTATTAAAGGCCCATGTTTTTTATGGGCTCGAGATATTTACACCTGTAAACAGCCTATTTTTACTGAGGGCCCAAATTATGTTTAGGCATGTTAAAGGCCCACTATGGGAACAGGCCTACCAGAAAAATATGAAAGCTTATGCTGATTTAGGCCCAGATATTTTTAGTGGGCTACATGCCAATTTCGGCCCGTAATCGTTTTTAGCCCAATTGGAATGGGTCCGACGAATGTTGGCATGTTGGGCTCCTACGAAGCTTTCGGCCGAATACATTACTAAGATAAACCTACACTATACAAAAATAGCGTCATAATTACTGCAGCCTGTGGCAGCATCATAAATGCTGTATCACAACAAAATAAATTCCAACCACACAACAAAAGGCCTGTTGGCATAAAGTTTACAGTCCTTCCAGATAAAAGCACCATCAGATGTATAGAAGCACAGATCATTTGACCTGAGTGCTAATGTTTCAGGCTGTAGAATCTAATGGAGCAGCACGATCTCCACCTTTTTTCCACCATTGGTCTTGAACAACATAGCAAATGTCTGATAGTCTGGTTTCAAAACCATTCATATCTTGACGACATTTCTCAACCACTATTCTTGTTTCCAAAACAACGTCCATTATGGATTGGACTTGTGTCTGGAGCATACATATATCACTCTGTCTAGCAGGAAGATTTTGTTTAGTAGGCGATTTGGACGAGGTTACCTTGACAACCAACCCAGAATTACACAGGAAGGTGCTTTTTGCACTGTTAGTGGAGAGATACTGACGCACTGCAGCAAGAGGTGACATTGTGCCTGTGGTAGCCTCGTCACCTTCAGGTGGCTGTGGTTGTTCAATCATTTGTTCATAGCTTCCTGAAAGTTTGAACTTGTAGATTAGTGTACCAGATAAGTTACTAATGAGACAAAAACAAACAAAGTAGGTTAAACGTTTATACATAACTTATTTTGGTGAACTACTGTAATACATTAGTATGTATTGTAGTGCCAACTACATAATAAAATCACTTTTGGAACATATGTCCATGTAGCATGCCTACTGTATTGTCTATTTCCTCACATTCGTTGACATCTAAGGATAAAGAGACATGGTTTAAAGTAGGATGAACATAGTATGACATCATTCATATCATGGGCAAACAGATATAAAACAAACAGGCTATTTTATCATTTTGTGCGCACGTGAACATAACAACTAGATTACAGATCAAGACCAAAAGAATATCCTTCATCTCTTTTAAACCATGTAAGGTGAAATGGTACATTAAGACAACTGTGTATAAAAGTGAATAGAGTAACTGACATTGGCTGCAAACCAAGTAGTTAAATGAACACATCACAGTACCAATCAGTTCAAGGCAGGAAGAGTAAGGACTTACAACAGCGGCTTGAACTGGTATGCTCATGCCCTTCATCTTGCTGGTGTGGCAATCCTTGAAGATTTGCACTGCATTCGGTTCAGGTTCTTTTTGGTCCGCACGGGCTTTCCTCTGTATTTGGAACAAGTTAATATAGATACGATAATATGGCACAAAAAAAGAAGGAAGTAGCAGCTATTTACAAGAGCCTCGCAGTGTGCAATATAGCTACGAGATCCTGTTGTCTGTTGGAATTTCACTTTAGGACGGTTGTTCTTCAAACAGTTAGCCTAGAAGAAGATACACTTGTAAGACACATACATAAATACAAGTTCAATATGTGGTCTGGTCAAATACATATAGCCTACCTGATACTTTGGATCAGAACAGTGTTTAACGAGGGTTGTCCAGTCTTCATTTGTAATATATTCCACTAGAGATTTTGGGTGATTTCATTGTTAGCCTTGCCTTCAAAGTGAGATTTTCTAAGGTGGTACCGATACTGTCGTAGAGCAGACTGAAAAACATGAGTGCATGCTTGTTTAGTTGCATCATCTTTCGGATCCAACTTGAACCTCATCTGTTGAAAAAAGAATCTGAGTCTTATAAGGAGGAAGCTAGAAAGTATGGGACAGCGCAAGATAATATTACTAATTGCGATGAATAACATTACTTACGGATAAATGGTCTAGGAAGGTGTTAAACTGGGTATTATCTTTCTCATTCATGTACTGGATCCACGTTGGGAGGATACGTGCATGACACCTAACGGCAACGGCTGCCTCTGATACTAACTTGGCTGACTCTGTAGCATCACGTGGCCTTTTTAAACCTGCCTCAAAATGGATCTCCATTCTTCCTCCTTTAGATTTTGTTAATCTGTCAAGCATTATCCTTGATGTCTGTTTCCGCTTGCACCGTGGTGCTAGTTTAACAATGAATATGGAAAGTGTTAGTGTACATCAAACTGTGAGAGTACATATAAAGGAGCATGCAACTGCAACTTGACTCGGTCAGGTACCGTCTTGGTGTTGATGCTCATGAGGTTCATCTGATCTTGCCAAGTCCTGTTGTGTTAGCAGTGCTTCGAAAGTAGTGTTAGGTGTGAAGGCGTCTTGGGAACTGGCCAGTTCCAGAGAAAACGAACGAGTAACTGGTACAGTTGAAGCAGATGCTGCAGCCGGTGGAGCAGGTGATACTGTGTTTGTAGATTTAGCCGGTGGACTTGGACCTTCTACTGCACTATAAGTACCAGCAGAATCTCGATGGCAGATTCTTTTCCGTTTCACCCGACGAGTAACAACACTCCCTACTATATTATTTTCCTTGCTCTTTTTTGACTTTGCCATGTCAAGTTGTACCCACAACACAAAAGAATAAAATCACTCTTTAGAACTCATTGATGCATGATATAGACAAGCAATACTTTGATGTAAGACAACCGTATGAGGATGGAATATGTAAGAAAAACAGGACGGCATGACATATTCACAGCTATGATGTGCAAACTAAGCAGAAGGATTTTCAAGAAAATAGAAGTAATGCAAGCTAAACACCATATGAAAGATGCAACCAATATTACTCTGCCAAGTTAAAAGTGTCTTGTCATAAGTGGCAATTTGAAAAATTAGAAGCAGTACAACGTAGAAATCAATGCAAGATGCAACCACTATCAAACTGCCATGTTAAAAGCGTCCAATCATGAGTGACTGATGCAGGATACACAACAGCAGTACTTTGATGTAAGAACATGGTATGATAGATAGATGCAGTGTATTCTAGACACAGGAAGCCATGTCATATGCACATGTATAACGTATAAACTCAGCAGGTCCAATTTAATCAAAATATAAGAAATACAGGCTAGACAACATATGCAACATGAAATCAATTATCACACTGTCAACTTAGAGCAAGCACCTGCGATGGTGGAGTACAAGAGATGAACTCATCATGTAGACTTGGGACTTCAACTTCATTAGCAGTAGCAGTGGCAAATCTAGAGAGTCTCTGTTT
>NC_057804.1:588268385-588269759 GCF_018294505.1 Triticum aestivum | reverse complement strand
GTTTCATATATTGTGCTATAGCTAGCTAATTAATAGAGAGAAGTGTCCTCTCTTTTGTCCGTGCTTGGTCGACGCTACGTACCATACATACATACGTATAGAGAGGACTAGCTAGACACGCTAGCTAGCTAGTAAGCAAACAGAAGATCGTCATGAACATATATGCATACAGAGAGAAGTGATATCGACCACCTCTCCTTCTCCGAGAGATTGGTCGAACAAACAAGTTCTCGTATATCTATCCGACACTACCGGCTACATATATACAATAATTATCTTTTACAAATATATAATCTCCTAAAATACGGACGCGTGGTCCACATAGTATTCTCCGTCTTCAGCGATCATGTGGTCAAGAAAGAATGCCGCCAATTCCTCTTGAATTGCTCGCATGCGATCTGGTGCTAGGAGTTCATCCCGCATCCGAAACATCTAATTTTAAGAAGGGGGTCAATACATATATATATATATATGAATGAATGAAACTCAACACAAATGATGGTAATAAAATAAAATTGTGAATATTGTTATTTACGCACTTCATCCGGAGGGCTAGAAAAAAGAACAAAGACGAGAAACATCGAGAGGGCATCACTTCCTTCTGCGATTATGTCCCTCAACAACACTTCTTGTGCTTCGTCTCGGGGGGTGTCCATAGTTTCTACAAATATTTACAACATGGTAATTATTATTCAAACATGACAGATATGGATATATTAGTGGCAAACGTAGAACTAGCTAGCTAATCACAATAAGGAATCATATTAGTGGCCTCGACGCTGCTTCTCTAGGGTTTGGGGTGGCCTCGACAATGCTTCAAGGGTTAGGGGGTGGCCTCGAGAATGCTTCAAGCTAGGAGGGGGTAATATCGACCCCCCCCACGTGTTGAAGCTATCAGGAGGGGGTCGGCGTTGAACAGTACATCTATGTCCCACAAGTGACGTGGGCATCGATGTGGGCATCGACGCCCACAAGCTATTGGATTTCTTCAATACTTTGACACTATAGGAACCCTCGACCCTGAAACCTTCGACCCTTGACCCCTTAACGACCCTCGACCCTCTACCCTAGTTCCCGACCCTCGACCCCTCGGCGATCCTCGACACCCTCGTTATATCGACAATGACGCAACATACATATACATGGGAAAATAATGTTATCGGGGAGGGGGTATCGGTACCCCCCCCCCTCGTGTCAAATTTTCTTCTTTCTCCTCTATTCCTTTCTTTCTTCTTCTCCTCTTCTTTTCTTCTTATCCCTCGAGAAAGGAAAATAAGGAAAAGGAAGAAAAGAGGAAGAAGGAAGAAGGAAGAAGAAGAAGAAAAAAAAGAAGAAAAAAAAAGAGGAGAAGAAGAAAAGAATAGAGGAGAAGAA